>NW_022588214.1:0-20084 GCF_009834535.1 Camelus ferus | reverse complement strand
TTCATTTTGAGACTGTTATAGCAATACTGGCTCCAATTACATTTAGAATTATGAACTTAGAGATGATTTATAAACATTTAGAGAGAATTTTCATTAAAGGCAATATAGCTTCCAAATCATTGCATAGAAAATTAACCTCAAAAAGAATTCATCAATCCAGCTAGAAGGAGTAACGGAGACCATAGTTTACCATCCTAGAATCAACCCCAAGTGGATAAAATATATGAAGCAATGATATTTTAAGACACGTGAAAACCATCATCCCCTAGGACCTCGTCTTTCCACCCCCATCCCAAGGGTGCTAGGCCTCCTACTGCCACTACCCAGGATGTCCACCAGGCGGCGACATTGCCTCCCTCTTCTCCTGCTGCAGAGCCGGTCCTGAGCAGTCCCGTTGCAGGTTTCGGCAGGCAGCTCCCAGAAGCGCTCTCGAGGGCCTCGGTCCCTTTTAGCCACCAGCGAAGGAATCGAGGGATGAGCAGTGAGCCTCCTGACTCATCGAAGATCTAGGAAGCCAACTGATTTCTGAGCAGCCCTTTACCCTCGTCTGCTGTCTGGTACTCTCCACCCGACTTCCAGAGTCCGCGGCATGGGCAGCCTGCACGCTGGCCCCGGCCCATCAGAATCTGTTCCCCCGGCCGAGAGGCCCCGCGCGGTCGTGAGCAGGGCTCCAGGCCTCTGGAGCCCCGCCGCTTGGAACGCGTCCTGTCACTGGGCTCGCGAGCTCCATGCCCTTGGCTGTCACTTAACTTCTCTAAGCTACAGTCCTCATCAGTAAAATGAAGACATAATCAATATTGGGGGGAAAAAATCAGAATCCGGGGGGACCAAATTTCTGCCGATTGAAGATGACTTTCATTTTGAATTATACAGTGAGGGACACCATACAAACGTTTACTACTTCAGACTTCTAAAGGACAGCTTCTACGATTCTTAAAACTAAAGCATGCACGTACAAACAAACACACGCTCAGACACACTGACTCTGCTCCACATACATCCCCACGCACACACATGGAGCTCATGGACCACACACACACTCATAAGCATACACACAACCACACACGTCCTCAGGCAGCGCACACACACGTCAAGTCACTGTCACGTACCACACACGTCCCCAGGTGCAGGCGTGCGCAGCACACGCACGCACACACGTCACACACACCTTTGGCGTCATTCTAAATCCAAATTACCAGTCGAGGGTCTCAGTGTCCATTGTTTCATCCGCTCAGAAGCTCCTGCCTTCGGAGCGTGAAGCAGGAGCCCCTCCTCTCTGGAGGATGGCTCTTTGCCCTCTTGCAGTCTCAGCAGAGCCAACATAACTGCTCTGGACCTTTGAAAGTGCAGGGCCAGAGCATACCTGGGAGTTCCCATCCTACTATATGTCAACATTTGAAGTGCAGTAGGCTTCTAACTCCTGCCTTTACAAATACACATTCATTCATAAGGGGGAATGCCAGGCTCAACTTTAGAATTCCCAGACTCAGGGGAGTCCCGCAATGAAAGTGACAGTGTGGGGAGAGCCGATTCCCAGTCTCTGACCACTAGCCTGACCCTTTTCTTCCCAATGCTGGGTCCATCCCATGCCCCAAGGGGCCTTGGATGTGCACAGGGGGACACTCAGACCTCCCATCCGGGCTCTGTCCATACCCTCCATGCCAACAGCTGCCCGTTGGCCTCTCTGTGAGTCCTGGGAAGCTGAGCTCCGGGGAGAGCCGGTGCAGACACTAGAAGTGGGTCAAGGGCTGCTGGGGCAGGGCATTCGGGGTCCTGGGTTTCCAGAGCACGGGGTGGAGCCAATGGGCGTGTCCCCTTGGCCCTGCTGACTCCACCCCGTGGAGGGCGTGGCCAGAGGGAGTGTCAGGGCCAGAGGGACCCTCTGGAGTGCAGGAACCAGGGTAGGTGGCGGGCATGGCGGGGTCTAAGGGCAGAAGCCCTAAGGAAGGGCCTGAGGAGGCTGGAAGGTATCCTCATTCCCATCAATTAAAATAACAAAAGCTCGCCGCAGGCGAGGGTGGGAAGGGTTTTGTTAGAACAAGGGAAGGCGCTCGCCGAGGTCTGGCCAGATAGGGCTGGGGGGCTTGCCAGGCCTGATGAGGAACCAAGAGGCCATCAGCCTATAAACGCCGCCCTAATTCCTCCGGGTGACACTGAGATGCAGTGAGACACGGAAAGCATGATAAACACAGGCCGGAAACTCAGCAGCCTCTTGCTTGGGTCACTGTCCGTCTGGCGCCCCCTCCGGTAGGAGCCTTTAGCGCATCACCCAGGGCTGACCCGGCTCAGGATTCCAGCTGATTTTCCACAGGTGGCATCACTTGCTGGTGACACGAAGCAGGCACGTTAGCCACCTCCCGAAACACTGAGGCTCCTCCTGGGAGGAGCCTGCGGGCCCCCAGTCCAGCCTCTGCGCCACGATGCTCCTTAGTGCCACTCCCGGTTTGCTGCCCCGGGCTCTAGCTCTGGCCGCAACCTCGCTGGATTGTCGATAAATGTCACCCATGCACCATGTCTAAGCTTGGGGTCCAGATGTGACCGTGGCTCTTTTCTTCTTCCCATCGATGGGTTGTTCGGGCTTCATGATATCATGTTGTCAGGAAGGCCAGCACCGCCCCCTTGAGGCCTCCCTGAAGACACATGGAAGCATAGGACACAATGCAGCCCATCTCTTTTTTTTGTTAAACACCTTTATTGTGGTATGATTTCTGTTCCGTAAATTATACACATCTCACATGTAGTATTTGATGAATTTTCATAGATGTCTACACCCAGAAAACCATCACCACACTCAAGATAACTACCATTTCCATCACTCCCCAAGAGGGGCAATTTTCCAATACCCAGATTTACCCCTTCCCACCCCCTTCCCTCCCTGGTAACCATAAGTTTGTTTCTCTATGTCTGTGGGTTTCTTCCTATTTTGTCATTAAGTTCATTTCTGTCTTTATTTGTTTGTTTGTTTCCACATGGAAGTGGTATCATATAGCATTTTTCTCTCTTCTGGCTTACTTCACTCAGAATGACTAGCTCTGTGCCCATCCGTGTTTTCCGCAAATGGCATCGTTTTATCCTTTTTCATGGCTGCGTAGTATTCCGCGGCATAAATAACCATTACTTCTTTCTCCAGTCACCAGGCGATGATCGTTTGGGTTGGGTTCCACGTCCTGGCTATTACAAAGAGGGCTGCTGTGAGCATTGAGGTGCATGTGACTTCTTGAATTCCACTTTTCTCCTGACGTTTCCCCAGGCGTGGGAAGGCTGGATCATAAGGTATGTCCATTTTTAGTTTTTTAAGGAACCTCCATCCTGCCTTCTCTAGTGGCAATGCAGCCCGGCTTATTGAAGCAGAGCCGTGCTCATAAAGTAATAGGTATTTCTAGAGTTCAGACATGAAGTGCAGTGAGCTTGGGCTGTTCCAGACGAAGAGGGCAGTCTGGAGGCAGGGCTGCAGGAGAGTGACCAGGGGAGTGTGGTTCAGGCAGGATTGAGACCACGTGGGGACATGACAGGCTAGGATAAGGAGCCTGGGCTTCCAGTCATCCCTTGGTAACCATGGGGCACTGGTTCCACGACTCCCCACGGATTCCAACATCCATGGATGCTGACGCCTCTTTTATACACTGACATACGACTTACATGGAATTACAAGCATCCTCCCGTGTACTTAATTTTTTACATACAAACATTTTTTTTTGTCCAAGTGATAGTCATTTCACAATGTTGTGTCGAATTCCAGTGTAGGGCACAATTTTTCAGTTCTACGTGAGCATACGCATACGTTGATTGTCACATTCTCTTTCGCTGTGTCCTCCTGTGTACTTTAAGTCATCTCTAGGTGACGCGTGGTATGGAAGGCAACGTGAATGCTATGTAAGCAGTTGCCGGTGTGTTGCAAGTTCAAGTGTCGCTTTCTGAAACTTCCTGTTTTTATCCAGAATATTTTCAGCCCACAGTTAGTTGAATCTGCTGGATCGGGAGCCCCTAGATACGGAGAACCCCCAAGCCCTTCCCACCTCCTACATTGCCACTGTAAGCGCTGAAGGGGACCAAAGAGAGGAGAAGAGCGCCCTCTAGCGGCTGGAAACGCTGAGGAGTTCCTTCAGCGTATGAAGTGCAGGAGAGAAGGTTTCGGGCCGACTAGAGCAAAGGAGGGCCCGCCTGCTCAGGAAGGATGAAGGACAGCAGTGGAAGCCAGCTCGCACCCTTCCTGGAGCTAGCTGGTAGCAGTGAGGGACGCCGAGGGACTGGGGACACGTCGCGTGGGGCGGGGCAATCCTGGCCTGCCAGGCTGCACGGTCCACACAGCTGGCACCCAGTTTGCAAGATCAAAAGAACAAGGAAGTGGGGGTGGTGGGGAAGGGGCTGCCTCAGCACCGGGATCCTGACAAGGGCCAGAGCGCCGCTGACCTCAGCTAATGCGGCTCCCCTAAGTAAGCCAGAAAAAGGGAAACTCTGAGGCAAGATATTGCAGATTCCACCACAGCCACACGGATAACTAGATCTCTAAGCTGACAAAATGGAACCATCGGAACCAGGAATCTTTCCATTTCTCTTTTCTGGACCTTGGGACAGGGAGCCGTACATCTGTGACGGGAACCATCTTTACTCCGGTAGAGAGCCCACTTTTTCAGGAATAAGCATGGAGAGTAAGAGTGCGGTGATGGTTTCGTGGTTCAAAGCGGAAGGCCGGATGACAAACGGTAAGAACATGCTTCTCAATGAAGCCGAGTTATGGCAAGAACATAAAGCTGCGTATAGACAGGGAAGGGTTCCAAGTCGACCGCTCGAAAAAATTCACCAATCATGTGTCCATTTGATTGGGAAACAAGTAAATAACTCAAAAATGGGAAAGACATGGGATTAAGAAGTGGTAGTGAGCAATGAATTCCAAGATGTTTATACCTATATTTTCATTGTGAAAGTAACAAACTTCAAGCAACTGTCTAAAAAGTAGTAAGTGTAGCTCGGGCGCGCACTCACACGCACAATTGGGAAGAGCAGAGAGGTAAATTATGTGAAATGTATCATGATTGAGAAACAAGATCTAATAGATGATTTCATTTTTGAGACTGTTCTAGCAATACTGGTCCAATTACATTTAGAATTATGAACTTAGAGATGATTTATAAACATTTAGAGAGAATTTTCATTAGAAGGCAATATAGCTTCCAAATCATTGAATAGAAAATTAACCTCAAAAAGAATTCATCAATCCATCTATGAAGGAGTAACGGAGACCATGTTTACCATCCTAGAATCAACCCCAAGTTGGATAAAATATATGAAGCAATGATATTTAAGACACGTGAAAACCATCATCCCCTAGGACCTCGTCCTGCCACCCCCATACCAAGGGTGCTAGGCCTCCTACTGCCACTACGCAGGATGTCCAGAAGGCGGCGACATTGCCTCCCTCTTCTCCTGCTGCAGAGCCGGTCCTGAGCAGTCCCGTTGCAGGTTTCGGCAGGCAGCTCCCAGAAGCGCTCTCCAGGGCCTCGGTCCCTTTTAGTCACCAGCAAAGGGATCGGGGATGTGCAGTGAGCCTCCTTACTCATCGAAGATCTAGGAACCCAACTGATTTCTGAGCAGCCCTTTACCCTCGTCTGCTGTCTGGTCCTCTCCACCCGACTTCCAGAGTCCGCGGCATGGGCAGCCTGCACGCTGGCCCCGGCCCATCAGAATCTGTTCCCCCGGCCGAGAGGCCCCGCGCGGTCGTGAGCAGGGCTCCAGGCCTCTGGAGCCGCACCGCTTGGACTGTGTCCTGGCCCTGGGCTCGCGAGCTCTATGCCCTTGGCTGAGTCACTTAACTTCTCTAAGCTACTCTCCTCATCAGTACAATGAAGACATAATCAATATGGGGGGAAAAAATTCAGAATCCGGGGGGACCAAATTTCTGCCGATTGAAGATGATTTTCATTTTGAATTATACAGTGAGGGACACCATACAGATGTTTACTACTTCACACTTCCAAAGGCAGCTTCTACGATTCTTAAAACTAATGCATGCACGTACACACAAACACACGCGCAGACACACTGACTCTGCTCCACATACATCCCCACGCGCACACACATGGAGTCATGGACCACACACACACCCACAGCATACACACAACCACACACGTCCTCAGGCGCGCACACACACGCAAAGTCACTGTCACGTACCACACACGTCCCCAGGTGCAGGCGTGCGCACACGCACACACACGTCACACACACCTTTGGCGCCATTCTAAATCAACTTACAGTCGAGGGTCTCAGTGTCCACTGTTTCATCCGCTCAGAAGCTCCTGACTTCGGAGCATGAAGCAGGAGCCCCTCCTCTCTGGAGATGGTCTTTGCCCCTTGCAGTCTCAGCAGAGCCAACAGAACTGCTCTGGACCTTTGGAAGTGCAGGGCCAGAGCATACCTGGGAGTTCCCATCCTACATATGTCAACATTTGAAGTGCAGTAGGCTCTAAACTCCTGCCTATACAAAAACACATTCATTCTAAGGGGGAATGCCAGGCTCAACTTTAGAATTCCCAGACTCAGGGGAGTCCCGCAATGAAAGTGACAGTGTGGGGAGAGCCGATTCCCAGTCTCTGACCACTAGCCTGACCCTTTTCTTCCCAATGCTGGGTCCATCCCATGCCCCAAGGGGCCTTGGATGTGCACAGGGGGACACTCAGACCTCACATCCGGGCTCTGTCCATACCCTCCATGCCAACAGCTGCCCGTTGGCCTCTCTGTGAGTCCTGGGAAGCTGAGCTCCGGGGAGAGCCGGTGCAGACACTAGAAGTGGGTCAAGGGCTGCTGGGGCAGGGCATTCGGGGTCCTGGGTTTCCAGAGCACGGGGTGGAGCCAATGGGCGTGTCCCCTTGGCCCTGCTGACTCCACCCCGTGGAGGGCGTGGCCAGAGGGAGTGTCAGGGCCAGAGGGACCCTCTGGAGTGCAGGAACCCAGGGTGGGTGGGCGGTGGTCATGGCGGGGTCTAAGGGCAGAAGCCCTAAGGAAGGGCCTGAGGAGGCTGGAAGGTATCCTCATTCCCATCAATTAAAATAACAAAAGCTCACCGCAGGCGAGGGTGGGAAGGGTTTTGGTAGAACAAGGGAAGGCGCTCGCCAGGGTCTGGCCAGAGAGGGCTGGGGGGCTTGCCAGGCTGATGAGGAACCGAGAGGCCATCAGCCTGTAAAGACCGCCCGAATTCCTCGGGGTGACACTGAAACGCAGTGAGACACGGAAAGCACGATAAACACAGGCCGGAAACTCAGCAGCCTGTTGCTTGGGTCACTGTCCGTCTGGCGCCCCCTCTGGTAGGAGCCTTTAGCGCATCACCCAGGGCTGACCCGGCTCAGGATTGCAGCTGATTGTCCACAGGTGGCATCACTTGCTGGTGACACGAAGCAGGCACGTTAGCCACCTCCCAAACACGGAGGCTCCTCCTGGGAGGAGCCTGCGGGCCCCCAGTCCAGCCTCTGCGCCACGATGCTCCTCAGTGCCACTTGCGCTTTGCTGCCCCGGCCTCAAGCTCTGGCCGCAACCTCGCTGGATTCTCGATAAATGTCACCCATGCACCATGCCTAAGCTTGGGGTCCACATGGGACCATGGCACTTATCTTCTTCCCATCGATGGATTGTTCGGGCTTCATGTCATCGTGTTGGCGGGAAGGCCAGCACCGCCCTCTTGAGGCCTCCCTGAAGACACATAGAAGCATAGGACACAATGCAGCCCATCTCTCTTTTCTTTGAAAACACCTTTATTGTGCTACGATTTCTGTTCCGTCAATTAGACACATCTCACATGTAGTATTTGATGAATTTTCATACATGTCTACACCCAGAAATCCATCACCACAATCAAGGTAGCTACCATTTCCATCACTCCCCAAGAGGGGCAATTTTCCAATTCCCATATTTACCCCTTCCCACCCCCTGCCCTCCCTGCTAACCATAAGTTGGTTTCTCTATGTCTGTGGGTCTGTTCCTCTTTTGTCGTGAAGTTCATTTCTGTCTATTTTTGTTTGTTTGTTTCCACAAGGAAGTGGTATCATATAGCATTTTTCTCTATTCTGGCTTACTTCACTCAGAATGACTAGCTCTGTGCCCATCCGTGTTGCCGCAGATGGCATCGTTTTATCCCTTTTCATGGCTGCGTAGTATTCCGTGGCATAAATAACCATTAATTCTTTCTCCAAACACCAGGCGATGAGCGTTTCGGTTGGTTCCACGTCGTGGCAATTACAAAGAGGGCTCCTGTGAGCATTGAGGTGCATGTGACATTTTGAATTACAGTTTTCTCCTGACGTTTCCCCAGGCGTGAGAAGGCTGGATCATAAGGTAAGTCCATTTTTAGTTTTTTAAGGAACCTCCATTCTGCCTCCTCTAGTGGCAATGCAGCCCGTCTTATTGAAGCAGAGCCGTGCTCAGAAAGTAATAGGTATTTCTAGAGTTCAGACATGAAGTGCAGTGAGCTTGGGCTGTTCCAGACGAAGAGGGCAGTCTGGAGGCAGGGCTGGAGGAGAGTGACCAGGGGAGTGTGGTTCAGGCAGGATTGAGACCACGTGGGGACATGACAGGCTAGGATAAGGAGCCTGGGCTTCCAGTCATCCCTTGGTAACCATGGGGCACTGGTTCCACGACTCCCCACGGATTCCAGCATCCATGGATGCTGACGCTCTTTTATACACTGACATACGACTTACATGGAATTACAAGCATCCTCCCGTGTACTTAATTTTTTACATACAAACATTTTTTTTTGTCCAAGTGATAGTCATTTCACAATGTGTGTCGAATTCCAGTGTAGGGCACAATTTTTCAGTTCTACGTGAGCATATGCATACGTTGATTGTCACATTCTCTTTCGCTGTGTCCTCCTGTGTACTTTAAGTCATCTCTAGGTGACGCGTGGTATGGAAGGCAACGTGAATGCTATGTAAGCAGTTGCCGGTGTGTTGCAAGTTCAAGTGTCGCTTTCTGAAACTTCCTGTTTTTATCCCGAATATTTTCAACCCACAGTTGGTTGAATGTGCTGGAGCGGGAGCCCCTAGATACGGAGAAGCCTCAAGCCCTTCCCACCTCCTAAATTTCCACTGTAAGCGCTGCAGGGGACCAAAGAGAGGAGAAGAGCGCCCTCTAGCGGCTGGAAACGCTGAGGAATTCCTTCAGCGTAGGCAGCGCAGGAGAGAAGGTTTCGGGCCGACTAGCGCAAAAGGAGGGCCCGCCTGGACAGGAAGGGGGAAGGACGGCAGTGGAAGCCAGCTTGCACCCTTCCTGGAGCTAGTTGGTAGCAGTGAGGGACGCCGAGGGACTGGGGACACGTCGCGTGGGGGGGCAATCCTGGCCGCCAGCAGCACGGTCCACACAGCTGGCACCCACTTTGCACGATCAAAAGGACAAGGAGTGAGTGGGTGTGTGGGGAAGGGGCTGCCTCAGCACCGGGATCCTGACAAGGGCCAGAGGGCCGTGACCTCAGCTAATGCGGCTCCCCGTGTAAGCCAGAAAAAGGAAATTCTGAGGCAAGATATTGCAGATTCCACCACAGCCACACGGATAACTAGATCTCTAAGCTGATAAAATGGAACCATCGGAACCAGGAATCTTTCCGTTTCTCTTTTCTGGACCTTGGGACAGGGAGCCATACATCTGTGACGGGAACCATCTTTACTCCGGTAGAGAGCACAATTTTTCAGGAATAAGCATGGAGAGTAAGAGTGCGGTGATGGTGTCGTGGTTCAAAGCGGAAGGCCGGATGACAAACGGTAAGAACATGCTTCTCAATGAAGCCGAGTTATGGCAAGAACATAAAGCTGCGTATAGACAGGGAAGGGTTCCAAGTCCACCGCTCGAAAAAATTCACCAATCATGTGTCCATGTGATTGGGAAACAAGTAAATAACTCAAAAATGGGAAAGACATGGGATTAAGAAGTGGTAGTGAGCAATGAATTCCAAGATGTTTATACCTATATTTTCATTGTGAAAGTAACAAACTTCAAGCAACTGTCTAAAAAGTAGTAAGTGTAGCTCGGATGCGCACTCACACGCACAATTGGGAAGAGCAGAGAGGTAAATTATGCGAAATGTATCATGATTGAGAAACAAGATCTAATAGATGATTTCATTTTTGAGACTGTTCTAGGCAATACTGGTCCAATTACATTTAGAATTATGAACTTAGAGATGATTATAAACATTTAGAGAGAATTTTCATTAGAAGGCAATATAGCTTCCAAATCATTGAATAGAAAATTACCTCAAAAAGAATTCATCAATCCATCTATGAAGGAGTAACGGAGACCATGTTTACCATCCTAGAATCAACCCCAAGTGGATAAAATATATGAAGCAATGATATTTAAGACACGTGAAAACCATCATCCCCTAGGACCTCGTCCTGCCACCCTCATACCAAGGGTGCTAGGCCTCCTACTGCCACTACGCAGGATGTCCAGAAGGCGGCGACATTTGCCTCCCTCTTCTCCTGCTGCAGAGCCAGTCGTGAGCGGTCCTGTTCCAGGTTTTGGCAGGCAGCTCCCAGAAGCGCTCTCGTGGGCATTGGTCCCTTTTAGCCACCAGCAAAGGGATCGGGGATGTGCAGTGAGCCTCCTTACTCATCGAAGATCTAGGAACCCAACTGATTTCTGAGCAGCCCTTTACCCTCGTCTGCTGTCTGGTCCTCTCCACCCGACTTCCAGAGTCCGCGGCATGGGCAGCCTGCACGCTGGCCCCGGCCCATCAGAATCTGTTCCCCCGGCCGAGAGGCCCCGCGCGGTCGTGAGCAGGGCTCCAGGCCTCTGGAGCCGCACCGCTTGGACTGTGTCCTGGCCCTGGGCTCGCGAGCTCTATGCCCTTGGCTGAGTCACTTAACTTCTCTAAGCTACTTTCCTCATCAGTACAATGAAGACATAATCAATATGGGGGGAAAAAATTCAGAATCCGGGGGGACCAAATTTCTGCCGATTGAAGATGATTTTCATTTTGAATTATACAGTGAGGGACACCATACAGATGTTTACTACTTCACACTTCCAAAGGGCAGCTTCTACGATTCTTAAAACTAATGCATGCACGTACACACAAACACACGCGCAGACACACTGACTCTGCTCCACATACATCCCCACGCGCACACACATGGAGTCATGGACCACACACACACCCACAGCATACACACAACCACACACGTCCTCAGGCGCGCACACACACGCAAAGTCACTGTCACGTACCACACACGTCCCCAGGTGCAGGCGTGCGCACACGCACACACACGTCACACACACCTTTGGCGCCATTCTAAATCAACTTACAGTCGAGGGTCTCAGTGTCCACTGTTTCATCCGCTCAGAAGCTCCTGACTTCGGAGCATGAAGCAGGAGCCCCTCCTCTCTGGAGATGGTCTTTGCCCCTTGCAGTCTCAGCAGAGCCAACAGAACTGCTCTGGACCTTTGGAAGTGCAGGGCCAGAGCATACCTGGGAGTTCCCATCCTACATATGTCAACATTTGAAGTGCAGTAGGCTCTAAACTCCTGCCTATACAAAAACACATTCATTCTAAGGGGGAATGCCAGGCTCAACTTTAGAATTCCCAGACATCAGGGGAGTCCCGCAATGAAAGTGACAGTGTGGGGAGAGCCGATTCCCAGTCTCTGACACACTAGTCTGACCCTTTTCTTCCCAATGCTGGGTCCATCCCATGCCCCAAGGGGCCTTGGATGTGCACAGGGGGACACTCAGACCTCCCATCCGGGCTCTGTCCATACCCTCCATGCCAACAGCTGCCCGTTGGCCTCTCTGTGAGCCCTGGGAAGCTGAACTCTGGGGAGAGCCGGCGCAGACACCAGAAGTAGTTCAGGGGCTGCTGGGGCAGAGCATTCGTGTCCTGGGTCTCCAGAGCCCGGGGTGGAGCCAATGGGCGTGTCCCCTTGGCCCTGCGGACTCCACCCCGTTGAGGGCATTGCCAGAGGGAGCGTCAGGGCCAGAGGGACCCTCTGTAGTGCAGGACCCAGGGCAGCATGTAGGTGGGGGTGTGGGGCCCTTGCTGGGGTCTAAGGGTCGAAGCCCTAAGGAAGGGCCTGAGGGGGCTGGAAGGTATCCCCATTCCCATCAATTAAACAAACAAAAGCTCACCGCAGGCGAGGGTGGGAAGGCTTTTGTTAGAACAAGGGAAGGCGCTCGCCAGAGGTCTGGCCAGGAGAGGGCTGGGGGGCTTGCCAGGCTGATGAGGAACCCAGAGGCCATCAGCCTCTAAACACCGCCCCAATTCCTCCGGGTGACACTGAATTGCAGTGAGACACGGAAAGCACGATAAACACAGGCCGGAAACTCAGCAGCCTGTTGCTTGGTTCACTGACCTTCTGGCGACCCCACTGCTAGGAGCCTTTACCGCATCACCCAGGACTGACCCGGCTCAGGATTGCAGCTGATTTTCCACAGGTGGCATCACTTGCTGGTGACACGAAGCAGGCACGTTAGCCACCTCCCAAACCCTGAGGCTCCTCCTGGGAGGAGCCTGCGGGCCCCCAGTCCAGCCTCTGCACCACGATGCTCCTTAGTGCCACTCCCGGTTTGCTGCCCCGGCCTCTAGCTCTGGCCGGAACCTCGCTGGATTGTCGATAAATGTCACCCATGCACCATGTCTAAGCTTGGGGTCCAGATGTGACCATGGCTCTTATCTTCTTCCCATCGATGGATTGTTCGGGCTTCATGTCATCAGTGTTGGCAGGAAGGCCAGCACCGCCCCCTTGAGGCCTCCCTGAAGACACATAGAAGCATAGGACACAATGCAGCCCATCTCTTTTTTTGTTAAACACCTTTATTGTGGTACGATTTCTGTTCCGTAAATTATACACATCTCACATGTAGTATTTGATGAATTTTCATAGATGTCTACACCCAGAAAACCATCACCACCATCAAGATAGCTACCATTTCCATCACTCCCCAAGAGGGGCAATTTTCCAATACCCAGATTTACCCCTTCCCACCCCCTTCCCTCCCTGGTAACCATAAGTTTGTTTCTCTATGTCTGTGGGTTTCTTCCTATTTTGTCATTCAGTTCATTTCTGTCTTTATTTTGTTTGTTTGTTTCCACATGGAAGTGGTATCATATAGCATTTTTCTCTCTTCTGGCTTACTTCACTCAGAATGACTAGCTCTGTGCCCATCCGTGTTTTCCGCAAATGGCATCGTTTTATCCTTTTTCATGGCTGCGTAGTATTCCGCGGCATAAATAACCATTACTTCTTTCTCCAGTCACCAGGCGATGATCGTTTGGGTTGGGTTCCACGTCCTGGCTATTACAAAGAGGGCTGCTGTGAGCATTGAGGTGCATGTGACTTTTTGAATTCCAGTTTTCTCCTGACGTTTCCCCAGGCGTGGGAAGGCTGGATCATAAGGTATGTCCATTTTTAGTTTTTTAAGGAACCTCCATCCTGCCTTCTCTAGTGGCAATGCAGCCCGGCTTATTGAAGCAGAGCCGTGCTCATAAAGTAATAGGTATTTCTAGAGTTCAGACATGAAGTGCAGTGAGCTTGGGCTGTTCCAGACGAAGAGGGCAGTCTGGAGGCAGGGCTGCAGGAGAGTGACCAGGGGAGTGTGGTTCAGGCAGGATTGAGACCACGTGGGGACATGACAGGCTAGGATAAGGAGCCTGGGCTTCCAGTCATCCCTTGGTAACCATGGGGCACTGGTTCCACGACTCCCCACGGATTCCAACATCCATGGATGCTGACGCCTCTTTTATACACTGACATAGGACTTACATGGAATTACAAGCATCCTCCCGTGTACTTTATTTTTTACATACAAACATTTTTTTTTCTCCAAGTGATAGTCATTTCACAATGTTGTGTCGAATTCCAGTGTAGGGCACAATTTTTCAGTTCTACGTGAGCATACGCATACGTTGATTGTCACATTCTCTTTCGCTGTGTCCTCCTGTGTACTTTAAGTCATCTCTAGGTGACGCGTGGTATGGAAGGCAACGTGAATGCTATGTAAGCAGTTGCCGGTGTGTTGCAAGTTCAAGTGTCGCTTTCTGAAACTTCCTGTTTTTTCCCGAATATTTTCACCCCACAGTTAGTTGAATCTGCTGGATCGGGAGCCCCTAGATACGGAGAACCCCCAAGCCCTTCCCACCTCCTACATTGCCACTGTAAGCGCTGAAGGGGACCAAAGAGAGGAGAAGAGCGCCCTCTAGCGGCTGGAAACGCTGAGGAATTTCTTCAATGTATGCAGTGCAGGAGAGAGGTTTTCCGGCCGACTAGCCCCAAAGGTGGGCCCGCCTGGACAGGAAGGAGGAAGGACGGTAGAGGAAGCCCGCTTGGACACTTCCTGGAGCTAGCTGGTTGCAGTGAGGGACGCCGAGGCACTGGGGACACGTCGCGTGGGGCGGGGCAATCCTGGCTGCCAGGTGCACGGTTCACGCAGCTGGCACCCAGTTTGCAAGATCAAAATAACAAGGAATGGGGGTGGGGGGAAGGGGCTGCCTCAGCACCGGGATCCTGACAAGAGCCAGAGCGCCGCGACCTCAGCTAATGCGGCTCCCCTAATAAGCCAGAAAAAGGGAAATCTCAGGCAACATATTGAAGATTCCAACACAGCCACACGGAGAACTCGATCTCTAAGCTGACAAAATGGAACCATCGGAACCAGGAATCTTTCCATTTCTCTTTTCTGGACCTTGGGACAGGGAGCCATACATCTGTGACGGGAACCATCTTTACTCCGGTAGAGAGCCCACTTTTTCAGGAATAAGCATGGAGAGTAAGAGTGCGGTGATGGTTTCGTGGTTCAAAGCGGAAGGCCGGATGACAAACGGTAAGAACATGCTTCTCAATGAAGCCGAGTTATGGCAAGAACATAAAGCTGCGTATAGACAGGGAAGGGTTCCAAGTCGACCGCTCGAAAAAATTCACCAATCATGTGTCCATTTGATTGGGAAACAAGTAAATAACTCAAAAATGGGAAAGACATGGGATTAAGAAGTGGTAGTGAGCAATGAATTCCAAGATGTTTATACCTATATTTTCATTGTGAAAGTAACAAACTTCAAGCAACTGTCTAAAAAGTAGTAAGTGTAGCTCGGGCGCGCACTCACACGCACAATTGGGAAGAGCAGAGAGGTAAATTATGTGAAATGTATCATGATTGAGAAACAAGATCTAATAGATGATTTCATTTTTGAGACTGTTCTAGCAATACTGGTCCAATTACATTTAGAATTATGAACTTAGAGATGATTTATAAACATTTAGAGAGAATTTTCATTAGAAGGCAATATAGCTTCCAAATCATTGAATAGAAAATTAACCTCAAAAAGAATTCATCAATCCATCTATGAAGGAGTAACGGAGACCATGTTTACCATCCTAGAATCAACCCCAAGTTGGATAAAATATATGAAGCAATGATATTTAAGACACGTGAAAACCATCATCCCCTAGGACCTCGTCCTGCCACCCCCATACCAAGGGTGCTAGGCCTCCTACTGCCACTACGCAGGATGTCCAGAAGGCGGCGACATTGCCTCCCTCTTCTCCTGCTGCAGAGCCGGTCCTGAGCAGTCCCGTTGCAGGTTTCGGCAGGCAGCTCCCAGAAGCGCTCTCCAGGGCCTCGGTCCCTTTTAGTCACCAGCGAAGGAATCGAGGATGAGCAGTGAGCCTCCTGACTCAACGAAGATCTAGGAACCTATCTGATTTCTGAGCAGCCCTTTACCCTCGTCTGCTGTCTGGTAGTCTCCACCCGACATGCAGAGTCCGCTGCTTGGGCAGCCTGCACGCTGTCACCAGCCCATCAGAATCTGTTCCCCCGGGCATGAGGCCAGGCGCGGTCGTGAGCAGGGCTCCAGGCCTCTGGAGCCACGCCGCTTGGACTGCGTCCCGGCCCTGGGCTCGCGAGCTCCATGCCCTTGGTTGAGTCAGTTAACATCTCGAAGCTAGTTTCCTCATCAGTAAAATGAAGACATAATCAATATGGGGGAAAAAGTCACAATCTTTGGGGACTACATTACTGGTGATTGAAGATTATTTTCATTTTCTATTATTCAGTGAGGGACACCATACAATTTTTACTACTTCAGACTTCAAAAGGACAAATTCTACTATTATTAAAACGAACGCTTGCACGTACACACAAACGCACGTTCGGACACACTGACTCTACTCCACATACATCCCCACGCACACACACGTGGACTCATGGACCCCACGCACACTAATTATATACACACAACCACACACGTCCTCAGGCACGCACACACACGTCAAGTCACTGTCACGTACCACACACGTCCCCAGGTGCAGGCGTGCGCACACGCACACGCACGCGCACACACGTCACACACACCTTTGGCGTCATTCCAAACCAAATTACCATCGAGGGTCTCAGTGTCCATTGTTTCATCCGCTCAGAAGCTCCTGCCTTCGGGGCGTGAAGCAGGAGCCCCTCCTCTCTGGAGGTGCTCTTTCCCTCTTGCAGTCTCAGCAGAGCCAACATAACTGCTCTGGACATTTGCAAGTGCAGGGCCAGAGCATCCCTGGGAGTTCCCATCCTTAATATATGTAAACATTTCAAGTGCAGTAGCTTCTAAACTCCTGCCTTTACAAATACACATTCATCAGAAGGGGGAAGGCCAGGCTGAACTTTACAAGTCCCAGACATAGGGGAGTCCCGCAAAGAAAGTGACAGTGTGGGGAGAGCCGTTTCCCAGTCTCACACCACTAGTCTGACCCTTTTCTTCCCAATGCTGGGTCCATCCCATGCCCCAAGTGGACTTGGATGTACACAGGGGGACACTCGGAACTCACATCCGGGCTCTGTCCATACCCTCCATGCCAACAGCTGCCCGTTGGCCTCTCTGTGAGCCCTGGGAAGCTGAACTCCGGGGAGAGCCGGTGCAGACAGCAGAAGTTGGTCAGGGGCTGCTGGGGCAGGGCATTCGGGTCATGGATTCCAGAGCCCGGGGTGGAGCCAATGGGCGTGTCCCCTTGGCCCTGCAGCCTCCACCCCATGGAGGGCGTGGCCAGAGGGAGCGTCAGGGCCTAAGGGACCCTCTGTAGTGCAGGACCCAGGGCAGCATGTGGGTGGGGGTGGGGGCCCTTGCCGGGGTCTAAGGGTCGAAGCCCTAAGGAAGGGCCTGAGGGGGCTGGAAGGTATCCTCATTCCCATCAATTAAACAAACAAAAGCTCACCGCAGGCGAGGGTGGGAAGGCTTTTGTTAGAACAATGGAAGGCGCTAGCCAGAGGTCTGGCCGGAGAGGGCTGGGGGGCTTGCCAGGCTGATGAGGAACCCAGAGGCCATCAGCCTCTAAACACCGCCCCAATTCCTCCGGGTGACACTGAATTGCAGTGAGACACGGAAAGCACGATAAACACAGGCCGGAAACTCAGCAGCCTGTTGCTTGGTTCACTGACCTTCTGGCGACCCCACTGCTAGGAGCCTTTACCGCATCACCCAGGACTGACCCGGCTCAGGATTCCAGCTGATTTTCCACAGGTGGCATCACTTGCTGGTGACACGAAGCAGGCACGTTAGCCACCTCCCAAACCCTGAGGCTCCTCCTGGGAGGAGCCTGCCGGCCCCCAGTCCAGCCACTGCACCACGATGCTCCATAGTGCCGCTCCCGGTTTGCTGCCCCTGCCTCTAGCTCTGGCCGGAACCTCGCTGGATTGTCGATAAATGTCACCCGTGCACCATGTCTAAGCTTGGGGTCCAGATGTGACCGTGGCTCTTTTCTTCTTCCCATCGATGGGTTGTTCGGGCTTCATGTCATCATGTTGTCAGGAAGGCCAGCACCGCCCCCTTGAGGCCTCCTTGAAGACACATGGAAGCATAGGACACAATGCAGCCCATCTCTTTTTTTTGTTAAACACCTTTATTGTGGTATGATTTCTGTTCCGTAAATTATACACATCTCACATGTAGTATTTGATGAATTTTCATAGATGTCTACACCCAGAAAACCATCACCACACTCAAGATAGCTACCATTTCCATCACTCCCCAAGAGGGGCAATTTTCCAATACCCAGATTTACCCCTTCCCACCCCCTTCCCTCCCTGGTAACCATAAGTTTGTTTCTCTATGTCTGTGGGTTTCTTCCTATTTTGTCATTAAGTTCATTTCTGTCTTTTTGTTTGTTTGTTTGTTTCCACATGGAAGTGGTATCATATAGCATTTTTCTCTCTTCTGGCTTACTTCACTCAGAATGACTAGCTCTGTGCCCATCCGTGTTGCCGCAAATGGCATCGTTTTATCCTTTTTCATGGCTGCGTAGTATTCCGCGGCATAAATAACCATTACTTCTTTCTCCAGTCACCAGGCGATGATCGTTTGGGTTGGTTCCACGTCCTGGCTATTACAAAGAGGGCTGCTGTGAGCATTGAGGTGCATGTGACTTTTTGAATTCCAGTTTTCTCCTGACGTTTCCCCAGGCGTGGGAAGGCTGGATCATAAGGTAAGTCCATTTGTGGTTTTTTAAGGAACCTCCATCCTGCCTTCTCTAGTGGCAATGCAGCCCGTCTTATTGAAGCAGAGCCGTGCTCAGAAAGTAATAGGTATTTCTAGAGTTCAGACATGAAGTGCAGTGAGCTTGGGCTGTTCCAGACGAAGAGGGCAGTCTGGAGGCAGGGCTGGAAGAGAGTGACCAGGGGAGTGTGGTTCAGGCAGGATTGAGACCACGTGGGGACATGACAGGCTAGGATAAGGAGCCTGGGCTTCCAGTCATCCCTTGGTAACCATGGGGCACTGGTTCCACGACTCCCCACGGATTCCAACATCCATGGATGCTGACGCCTCTTTTATACACTGACATAGGACTTACATGGAATTACAAGCATCCTCCCGTGTACTTATTTTTTACATACAAACATTTTTTTTTCTCCAAGTGATAGTCATTTCACAATGTTGTGTCGAATTCCAGTGTAGGGCACAATTTTTCAGTTCTACGTGAAGATACGCATACGTTGATTGTCACATTCTCTTTCGCTGTGTCCTCCTGTGTACTTTAAGTCATCTCTAGGTGACGCGTGGTATGGAAGGCAACGTGAATGCTATGTAAGCAGTTGCCGGTGTGTTGCAAGTTCAAGTGTCGCTTTCTGAAACTTCCTGTTTTTTCCCGAATATTTTCAACCCACAGTTAGTTGAATCTGCTGGATCGGGAGCCCCTAGATACGGAGAACCCCCGAGCCCTTCCCACCTCCTAAATTGCCACTGTAAGCGTTGAAGGGGACCAAAGAGAGGAGAAGAGCGCCCTCTAGCGGCTGGAAACGCTGAGGAATTTCTTCATTGTATGCAGCGCAGGAGAGAAGGTTTCGGGCCGACTAGCGCCAAAGGAGGGCCCGCCTGGACAGGAAGGAGGAAGGACGGCAGTGGAAGCCAGCTTGCACACTTCCTGGAGCTAGCTGGTTGCAGTGAGGGACGCCGAGGGACTGGGGACACGTCGCGTGGGGCGGGGCAATCCTGGCTGCCAGGTGCACGGTTCACGCAGCTGGCACCCAGTTTGCACGATCAAAATAACAAGGAATGGGGGTGGGGGGAAGGGGCTGCCTCAGCACCGGGATCCTGACAAGAGCCAGAGCGCCGCGACCTCAGCTAATGCGGCTCCCCTATTAAGCCAGAAAAAGGGAACTGTGTTGCAAGATATTGCAGATTCCACCACAGCCACACGGAGAACTCGATCTCTAAGCTGACAAAATGGAACCATCGGAACCAGGAATCTTTCCTTTTCTCTTCTTCTGGACCTTGGGACAGGGAAGCCATACATCTGTGACGGGAACCATCTTTACTCCGGTAGAGAGCTCACTTTTTCAGAAATAAACATAGAGAATAAGAGTGTGGTGATTGTTTCGTGGTTCAGAGGTTCCGTCAGGGGCTGCAGTGGAAATGTGGAGCTCCCCAGTAAACCTAATCTTTGCTCCCATGTCCCCCTTGGCCTGACCTGGGTTCTGCGTTTCATACCCCATGTTCACTGGCTGCACATCCAAGTGCTGGCTGACTCCCTCTATGCTGGCAGTGTTCCCTGAAGGGCGGTGGCGCTAGCGAGGGCTGGGAGGCTGCAGAGGGTTCGGCATCGGGGGGCGGTGACTGCCCAGGGAATCC
>NW_022588213.1:0-20087 GCF_009834535.1 Camelus ferus | reverse complement strand
CTCCACATGCTCAGTTCTGAGAGATAAGTGTGTGTGAAAGCCGTCCTTCACTAGATGTTTGGGACACAAATTTCTTTTCAGTTGCAAACTACACTCCATACATATATATAGGTACTAGTTCCACCTCGGTTTTACAGTGAACTGCAGGAACATCCACCGGCACTAGGAAACAACTGAGAAACTAGAGTAAAATTTCCCTGTAACCGTTCCCTTTGTGCTAGATGAACGAACGTCTCTCCAAATGATCAGTTCTGAGAGATAAGTGTGTGGAAAGCCGTCCTTCACTAGATTGTTGGACACAAAGTTCCTTTCAGTTGCAAACTACACTCCATACATATAGATGGGGAGTACTAGCTCCAGCTCGGTTTTACGGGAAAACTGCAGGAACTTCAAACCGGCAATAGGAAACAGATTGAAAAACCAGAGTAAAAATTCTCCTGCAAACCGTTCCCTTTGTGCTAGATGAACGAAACTTCTCTCCACATGCTCTGTTCTGAGAGATAAGTGTGTGTGAAAGAGCCCCTTCAACTTGATTGTTGGGAACACAAGCTCTTTTTCGTTGCAACTACACTCCATAAATATATACGGGGAGGTACAAGCTCCAACTCGGTTTTACAGTGAAAACTGCAGGAACTTCAAACTGGCACTAGTAAACACACTGAGAAAACTAGAGTAAAAGTTTCCCCTGCAAACCGTTCCTTTGTGCTAGTTGAACGAAAGTCTCTCCACATGCTCAGTTCTGAGAGATAATGTGTGTGAAAGCCGTCCTTCAAATAGATTGTTGGGAACACAAAGTACCTTTTCAGTTGCAATCTACACTCATACATATATATGGGAGGTACTAGCTCCCAACTCGGTTTTTACAGTGAAAACTGCAGGAAATTCACACCGGCACTAGGAAACAAACTGAGAAACTAGAGTAAAATTTTCCCCTGTAATCCGTTCCCTTTGTGCTAGAATGAACGAACGTCTCCACATGCTCAGTTCTGAGAGTAAGTTTGTGTGAAAGCCGTCCTTCAAACCTAGAATGTTTGGGACACAAATTTCCTTTTCAGTTTCAAACTACACTCCATACATATATATGGGAAGGTACTAGCTCCAACTCAGTTTTACAGTGAAAATCTGCAGGAACTTCAAACTGGCACTAGGAAACACACTGAGAAACTAGAGTAAAAGTTTCCCCTGCTAACCCGTTCCCTTTGTTCTAGATGAACGAACGTCTCTCCATCATGCTCGTTCTGAGAGATAAGTGTTGTGTGAAAGCCGTCCTTCACCTAGATTTTGGGAACACAAAGTTCCTTTTCAGTTGCAAACTACACTCCATACATATATATGGGGAGATACTAGCTCCAACTCGGTTTTATACAGTGAAAACTGCAGGAACTTCAAACCGGCACTAGGAAACAGACTGAGAAACCAGAGTAAAAATTCTCCTGCAAACCGTTCCATTTGTGCTAGATGAACGAACGTCTCTCCACATGCTCAGTTCTGAGAGATAAGTGTGTGTGAAAGCCGTCCTTCAACTAGATTGTTGGGAACACAAATTCCTTTTCAGTTTCAAACTACAATCCATACATATATATTAGAGGTACTAGCTCCAAGTCGGTTTTACAGTGAAATACTGCAGAAACTTCAACACTGGCACTAGGAAAACAACTGAGAATACTAGAGTAAAATTTCCCCTGTCAACCGTTCCCTTTGTGCTAGATGAACGAACGTCTCCCACAGTGCTCTGTTCTGAGAGATAAGTGTGTGTGAAAGCCGTCCTTCACCTAAATTGTTGGGAACACAAAGTTCCTTTTCAGTTGCAAAACTACCACTCCATACATATATATGGGGAGGTACTAGCTCACTCGGTTTTACAGCGAAAACTGCAGGAACTTCAATACCGGCACTAGGAAACAGACTGAGAAACCAGAGTAAAAATTCTCCTGCAAACCGTTCCCTTTGTGCTAGATGAACGAACGTCTCTCCACATGCTCAGTTCTGAGAGATAAGTGTGTGTGAAAGCCGTCCTTCAACTAGATTGTTGGGAACACAAATTTCCTTTTCTGTTGCAAACTACACTCCATACATATATATGGGGAGGTACTAGTTCTAACTCTGTTTTACAGTGAAAACTACAGGAACTTCACACCGGCACTTGGAAACAAACTGAGAAACTAGAGTAAAATTTCCCCTGTAACCCTTTCCCTTTGTGCAAGATGAACGAACGTCTCTTCACATGCTCAGTTCTGAGATATAAGTGTGTGTGAAAGCCGTCCTTCAACTTGATTGTTGGGAACACAAATTTCCTTTTCAGTTGCAAACTACACTCCATACATATATATGAGGAGGTACTAGTTCCAACTCGGTTTTACAGTGAAAACTGCAGAAACTTCACTCCGGCACTAGGAAACATACTGAGAAACTAGAGTAATGTTTCCCCTGAAACCCGTTCCCTTTGTGCTAGTTGAACGAACGTCTCTCCACATGCTCAATTCTGAGAGATAAGAGTGTTTGAAAGCCGTCCTTCACCTAGATTGTTGGGAACACAAAGTTCCTTTTCAGTTGCAAACTACACTCCATACAATATATGGGGAGGTACAAGCTCCAACTCGGTTTTACAGTGAAAACTGCAGGAACTTCAAACTGGCACTTGGAAACACACTGAGAAACTAGAGTAAAAGTTTCCCCTGCAACCCGTTCACTTTGTGCTAGATGAACGAACGTCTCTCCACATGCTCTGTTCTGAGACTTAAGTGTGTGTGAAAGCCGTCCTTCACCTAGATTGTTGGGAACACAAAGTTCCTTTTCAGTTGCTAACTACAATCCATACATATATATGGGGAGGTACTAGTTCCAACTCGGTTTTACAGTGAAAACTGCAGGAAATTCACACCGGCACTAGGAAACAAACTGAGAAACTAGAGTAAAATTTCCCCTGTAACCCGTTCCCCTTGTGCTAGATGAACGAACGTCTCTCCACATGCTCAGTTCTGAGAGATAACTGTGTGTGAAAGCCGACCTTCAACTAGATTGTTGGGAACACAAAGTTCCTTTTCAGTTGCAAACTACACTCCATACATATATATATTGGGTGGTACTAGCTGCAACTCGGTTTTACACTGAAAACTGCAGGAATTTCAAACTGGCACTAGGAAACACACTGAGAAACTAGAGAAAAAGTTTCACCTGCAACCCGTTCCCTTTGTGCTAGATGAACGAACGTCTCTCCACATGCTCTGTTCTGAGAGATAAGTGTGTGTGAAAGCCGTCTTCAACTAGATTGTTGGGAACACAAATTTCTTTTCAGTTGCAAACTACACTCCAAACATATATATGGGGAGGAACTAGTTCCATCTCGGTTTTACAGTGAAAACTGCAGGAATTTCACACCGGCACTTGGAAACAAACTGAGAAACTAGAGTAAAATTTCCCCTGTAACACGTTCGCTTTGTGCTAAATGAACGAACGTCTCTCCACATGCTCAGTTCTGAGAGATAAGTGTGTGTGAAAGCCGTCCTTCAACTAGATTGTTGGGAACACAAATTTCCTTTTCAGTTGCAAACTACACTCCAAACATATATATGGGGAGGTACTTGTTCCAACTCGGTTTTACAGTGAAAACTGCAGAAACTTCACACCGGCACTAGGAAACAAACTGAGAAACTAGAGTAAAGTTTCCCCTGCAAACCTTTCCCTTTGTGCTAGATGAACGATCGTCTCTACACATGCTCAGTTCTGAGAGATATGTGTGTGGGAAAGCCGTCCTTCAAATAGATTGTTGGGAACACAAAGTTCCTTTTCAGTTGCAAACTACACTCCATACATATATATGGGGAGGTACTAGCTCCAACTCGGTTTTACAGCGAAAACTGCAGGAACTTCAAACCGGCACTAGGAAACAGACTGAGAAACCAGAGTAAAAATTCTCCTGCAAACCGTTCCCTTTGTGCTAGATGAACGAACGTCTCTCCACATGCTCAGTTCTGAGAGATAAGTGTGTGTGAAAGCCGTCCTTCAACTAGATTGTTGGGAACACAAATTTCCTTTTCAGTTGCAAACTACACTCCATTCATATATATGGGGAGGTACTAGTTCTAAATCTGTTTTACAGTGAAAACTGCAGGAACTTCACACCGGCACTAGGAAACAAACTGAGAAACTAGAGTAAAATTTCCCCTGTAATCCTTTCCATTTGTGCAAGATGAACGAACGTCTCTTCACATGCTCAGTTCTGAGAGATAAGTGTGTGTGAAAGCCGTTCTTCACCTAGATTGTTGGGAACACAAAGTTCCTTTTCAGTTGCAAACTACACTCCATACATATATATGGGGAGGTACTAGCTCCAACTCGGTTTTACAGTGAAAACTGCAGGAACTTCACACCGGCACTAGGAAACAAACTGAGAAACTAGAGTAAAATTTCCCCTGTAACCCGTTCGCTTTGTGCTAGATGAACGAACGTCTCTCCACATGCTCAGTTCTGAGAGATAAGTGTGTGTGAAAGCCGTCCTTCAACTAGATTGTTGGGAACACAAATTTCCTTTTCAGTTGCAAACTACACTCCATACATATATATGGGGAGGTACTAGTTCCAACACGGTTTTACAGTGAAAACTGCAGAAACTTCACACCGGCACTAGGAAACAAACTGAGAAACTAGAGTAAAGTTTCCCCTGCAACCCTTTCCCTTTGTGCTAGATGAACGAACGACTCTACACATGCTCAATTCTGAGAGATATGTGTGTGGGAAAGCCGTCCTTCAAATAGATTTTTGGGAACACAAAGTTCCTTTTCAGTTGCAAACTACACTCCATACATGTATATGGGGAGGTACTAGCTCCAACTCGGTTTTACAGCGAAAACTGCAGGAACTTCAAACCGGCACTAGGAAACAGACTGAGAAACCAGAGTTAAAATTCACCTGCAAACCGTTCCCTTTGTGCTAGATGAACGAACGTCTCTCCACATGCTCACATCTGAGAGATATGTGTGTGTGAAAGCCGTCCTTCAACTAGATTGTTGGGAACACAAATTTCCTTTTCAGTTGCAAACTACACTCCATTCATATATATGGGGAGGTACTATTTCTAAATCTGTTTTACAGTGAAAACTGCAGGAACTTCACACCGGCACTAGGAAACAAACTGAGAAACTAGAGTAAAATTTCCCCTGTATCCCTTTCCATTTGTGCAAGATGAACGAACGTCTCTCCACATGCTCAGTTCTGAGAGATAAGTGTGTGTGAAAGCCGTCCTTCAACTAGATTGTTGGGAACACAAAGTTCCTTTTCAGTTGCAAACTACACTCCATACATATATATGGGGAGGAACTAGTTCCAACTCGGTTTTACAGTGAAAACTGCAGAAACTTCACTCTGGCACTAGGAAACAAACTGAGAAACTAGAGTAATGTTTCCCCTGAAACCCATTCCATTTGTGCTAGTTGAACGAACGTCTCTCCACATGCTCAGTTCTGAGAGATAAGTGTGTGTGAAAGCCGTCCTTCACCTAGATTGTTCGGAACACAAAGTTCCTTTTCAGTTGCAAACTACACTCCATACATATATATGGGGAGGTACTAAGCTCCAACTCGGTTTTACAGTGAAAACTGCAGGAACTTCAAACTGGCACTTGGAAACACACTGAGAAACTAGACTAAAATTTTCCCCTGCAACCCGTTCCCTTTGTGCTAGATGAACGAACGTCTCTCCACATGCTCAGTTCTGAGAGTTAAAGTGTGTGTGAAAGCCGTCCTTCACCTAGATTGTTGGGAACACAAAGTTCCTTTTCAGTTGCAAACTACAATCCATACATATATATGGGGAGGTACTAGTTCCAACTCGGTTTTACAGTGAAAACTGCAGGAACTTCACACCGGCACTAGGAAACAAACTGAGAAACTAGAGTAAAATTTCCCCTGTAACCCGTTCCCTTTGTGCTAGATGAACGAACGTCTCTCCACATGCTCAGTTCTGAGAGATAATTGTGTGTGAAAGCCGTACTTCAACTAGATTGTTGGAACACAAAGTTCCTTTTCAGTTGCAAACTACAATTCCGATACATATATATGGGGTAGGTACTAGCTCCAACTCGGTTTTACAGTGAAAACTGCAGGAACTTCAAACCGGCACTAGGAAACACACTGAGATACTAGAGTAAAAGTTTCCCCTGCAACCCGTTCCCTTTGTGCTAGATGAACGAACGTCTCTCCACATGCTCAGTTCTGAGAGATAAGTGTGTGTGAAAGCCGTCCTTCAACTAGATTGTTGGGAACACAAAGTTCCTTTTCAGTTGCAAACTACACTCCATACATATATATGGGGAGGTACTAGCTCCAAATCTATTTTACAGCGAAAACTGCAGGAACTTCAAAACGGCACTAGGAAAAAGACTGAGAAACAGAGTAAAAATTCTCCTGCAAACCGTTCCCTTTGTGCTAGATGAACGAACGTCTCTCCACATGCTCATTTCTGAGAGATAAGTGTGTGTGAAAGCCGTCCTTCAACTAGATTGTTGGAACACAAATTTCTTTTCAGTTGCAAACTACACTCCATACATATATATGGGGAGGTACTAGCTCCAACTCGGTTTTACAGTGAAAACTGCAGGAACTTCAAACCGGCACTAGGAAACATACTGAGAACTAGAGTAAAGTTTCCCCTGCAACCCGTTCCCTTTGTGCTAGATGAACGAACGTCTCTCCACATGCTCAGTTCTGAGAGATAAGTGTGTGTGAAAGCCGTCCTTCAACTAGATTGTTGGGAACACAAATTTCCTTTTCAGTTGCAAACTACACTCCATACATATATATGGGGAGGTACTAGTTCCAACTCGGTTTTACAGTGAAAACTGCAGGAACTTCACACCGGCACTAGGAAACAAACTGAGAAACTAGAGTAAAAGTTTCCCCTGCAACCCTTTCCCTTTGTGCTAGATGAACGAACGTCTCTCCACATGCTCAGTTCTGAGAGATAAGTGTGTATGAAAGCCGTCCTTCACCTAGATTGTTGGGAACATAAAGTTCCTTTTCAGTTGCAAACTACACTCCATAAATATATATGGGGAGGTACTAGCACCAACTCGGTTTTACAGTGAAAACTGCAGGAACTTCAAACCGGCACTAGGAAACACACTGAGAAACAAGAGTAAAAGTTTCACCTGCAACCCGTTCCCTTTGTGCTAGATGAACGACCGTTTCTCCACATGCTCAGTTCTGAGAGATAAGTGTGTGTGAAAGCCGCCCTTCAACTAGATTGTTGGGAACACAAAGTTCCTTTTCAGTTGCAAACTACACTCCATACATATATATGGGGAGGTACTAGCTCCAACTCGGTTTTACAGTGAAAACTGCAGGAACTTCAAACTGGCACTAGGAAACACACTGAGAAACTAGAGTAAAAGTTTCCCCTGCAACCCGTTCCCTTTGTGCTAGTTGAACGAACGTCTCTCCACATGCTACAGTTCTGAGAGATAAGTGTGTGTGAAAGCCGTCCTTCAACTAGATTGTTGGGAACACAAAGTTCCTTTTCAGTTGCAAACTACACTCCATACATATATATGGGGAGGTACTAGCTCCAACTCGGTTTTACATGTGAAAACTGCAGGAACTTCAAACTGGCACTTGGAAACACACTGAGAACTAGAGTAAAAGTTTCCCCTGCAACCCGTTCCCTTTGTGCTAGATGAACGAACGTCTCTCCACATGCTCTGTTCTGAGAGATAAGTGTGTGTGAAAGCCGTCCTTCAACTAGAATGTTGGGAACCCAAAGTTCCTTTTCAGTTGCAAACTACACTCCATAAAAATATACGGGGAGGTACTAGCTCCAACTCGGTTTTACAGTGAAAACTGCAGGAACTTCAAACCGGCACTAGGAAACACACTGAGAAACTAGAGTAAAAGTTTCTCCTGCAACCCGTTCCCTTTGTGCTAGATGAACGAACGTCTCTCCACATGCTCAGTTCTGAGAGATAAGTGTGTGTGAAAGCCGTCCTTCACCTAGATTGTTGGGAACACAAAGTTCCTTTTCAGTTGCAAACTACACTCCATACATATATATGGGGAGGTACTAGCTCCAACTCGGTTTTACAGTGAAAACTGCAGGAACTTCAAACCGGCACTAGGAAACACACTGAGAAACTAGAGTAAAAGTTTCTCCCTGCAACCCGTTCCATTTGTGCTAGATGAACTGAACGTCTCTCCACATGCTCAGTTCTGAGAGATAAGTGTGTGTGAAAGCCGTCCTTCACCTAGATTGTTGGGAACACAAAGTTCCTTTTCAGTTGCAAACTACACTCCATACATATATATGGGGATGTACTAGCTCCAACTCGGTTTTACAGTGAAAACTGCAGGAACTTCAAACCGGCACTAGGAAACACACTGAGAAACTAGAGTAAAAGTTTCTCCTGCAACCCGTTCCCTTTGTGCTAGATGAACGAACGTCTCTCCACATGCTCAGTTCTGAGAGATAAGTGTGTGTGAAAGCCGTCCTTCAACTAGATTGTTGGGAACACAAAGTTCCTTTTCAGTTGCAAACTACACTCCATACATATATATGGGGAGGTACTAGCTCCAACTCGGTTTTACAGTGAAAACTGCAGGAACTTCAAACCGGCACTAGGAAACACACTGAGAAACTAGAGTAAAATTTCTCCTGCAAACCGTTCCCTTTGTGCTAGATGAACGAACGTCTCTCCACATGCTCAGTTCTGAGAGATAAGTGTGTGTGAAAGCCGTCCTTCAACTAGATTGTTGGGAACACAAAGTTCCTTTTCAGTTGCAAACTACACTCCATACATATATATGGGGAGGTACTAGCTCCAACTCGGTTTTACAGTGAAAATCTGCAGGAACTTCACACCGGCACTAGGAAACACACTGAGAAACTAGAGTAAAATTTCCCCTGCAACCCTGTTCCCTTTGTGCTAGAATGAACGAACGTCTCTCCACATGCTCAGTTCTGAGAGATAAGTGTGTGTGAAAGCCGTCCTTCAACTAGATTGTTGGGAACACAAAGTTCCTTTTCAGTTGCAAACTACACTCCATACATATATATGGGGAGGTACTAGCTCCAACTCGGTTTTACAGTGAAAACTGCAGGAACTTCAAACCGGCACTAGGAAACACACTGAGAAACTAGAGTAAAAGTTTCTCCTGCAACCCGTTCCCTTTGTGCTAGATGAACGAACGTCTCTCCACATGCTCAGTTCTGAGAGATAAGTGTGTGTGAAAGCCGTCCTTCAACTAGATTGTTGGGAACACAAAGTTCCTTTTCAGTTGCAAACTACACTCCATACATATATATGGGTAGGTACTAGCTCCAACTCGGTTTTACAGTGAAAACTGCAGGAACTTCAAACCGGCACTAGGAAACACACTGAGAAACTAGAGTAAAAGTTTCCCCTGCAACCCGTTCCCTTTGTGCTAGATGAACGAACGTCTCTCCACATGCTCAGTTCTGAGAGATAAGTGTGTGTGAAAGCCGTCCTTCAACTAGATTGTTGGGAACACAAAGTTCCTTTTCAGTTGCAAACTACACTCCATATATATATATGGGGAGGTACTAGCTACCAACTCGGTTTTACAGTGAAAACTGCAGGAACTTCAAACCGGCACTAGGAAACACACTGAGAAACTAGAGTAAAAGTTTCTCCTGCAACCCGTTCCCTTTGTGCTAGATGAACGAACGTCTCTCCACATGCTCAGTTCTGAGAGATAAGTGTGTGTGAAAGCCGTCCTTCACCTAGATTGTTGGGAACACAAAGTTCCTTTTCAGTTGCAAACTACACTCCATACATATATATGGGGAGGTACTAGCTCCAACTCGGTTTTACAGTGAAAACTGCAGGAACTTCAAACCGGCACTAGGAAACACACTGAGAAACTAGAGTAAAAGTTTCCCCTGCAACCCGTTCCCTTTGTGCTAGATGAATGAACGTCTCTCCACATGCTCAGTTCTGAGAGATAAGTGTGTGTGAAAGCCGTCCTTCAACTAGATTGTTGGGAACACAAAGTTCCTTTTCAGTTGCAAACTACACTCCATACATATATATGGGGATGGTACCTAGCTCCAACTCGGTTTTACAGTGAAAACTGCAGGAACTTCAAACTGGCACTAGGAAACACACTGAGAAACTAGAGTAAAAGTTTCCCCTGCAACCCGTTCCCTTTGTGCTAGATAAACGAACGTCTCTCCACATGCTCAGTTCTGAGAGATAAGTGTGTGTGAAAGTCGTCCTTCAACTAGATTGTTGGGAACACAAAGTTCCTTTTCAGTTGCAAACTACACTCCATTCATATATATGGGGAGGTACTAGCTCCAACTCGGTTTTACAGTGAAAACTGCAGGAACTTCAAACCGGCACTAGGAAACAGACTGAGAAAACAGAGTAAAAATTCTCCTGCAAACCGTTCCCTTTGTGCTAGATGAACGAACGTCTCTCCACATGCTCAGTTCTGAGAGATAAGTGTGTGTGAAAGCCGTCCTTCAACTAGATTGTTGGGAACACAACTTTCCTTTTCAGTTGCAAACTACACTCCATACATATATATGGGAAGGTACTAGCTCCAACTCGGTTTTACAGTGAAATCTGCAGAAACTTCACACCGGCACTAGGAAACAAACTGAGAAACTAGAGTAAAATTTCCCCTGTAAACCGTTCCCTTTGTGCTAGATGAACGAACGTCTCCCCACGTGCTCTGTTGTGAGAGATAAGTGTGTGTGAAAGCCGTCCTTCACCTAGATTGTTGGGAACACAAATTTCCTTTTCAGTTGCAAACTACACTCCATACATATATATGGGGAGGTACTAGCTCCAACTCGGTTTTACAGCGAAAACTGCAGGAACTTCAAAACGGCACTAGGAAACAGCCTGAGAAACCAGAGTAAAAATTCTCCTGCAACCCGTTCCCTTTGTGCTAGATGAACGAACGTCTCTCCACATGCTCAGTTCTGAGAGATAAGTGTGTTTGAAAGCCGTCCTTCAACTAGATTGTTGGGAACACAAATTTCCTTTTCAGTTACCAACTACACTCCATACATATATATGGGGAGGTACTATTTCCAACTCGGTTTTACAGTGAAAACTGCAGAAACTTCACACCGGCACTAGGAAACAAACTGAGAAACTAGAGTAAAATTTCCCTGCAACCCGTTCCATTTGTGCTAGATGAACGAACGTCTCTACACATGCTCAGTTCTGAGAGATAAGTGTGTGTGAAAGCCGTCCTTCAAATAGATTGTTGGGAACACAAAGTTCCTTTTCAGTTGCAAACTACACTCCATGAATATATATGGGTTGGTACTAGCTCCAACTCGGTTTTACAGTGAAAACTGCAGGAACTTCAAACTGGCACAAGGAAACACACTGAGAAACTAGAGTAAAAATTTCCCCTGCAACCCGTTCGTTTTGTGCTAGTTGAATGAAAGTCTCTCCACATGCTCAGTTCTGAGAGATAAGTGTGTGTGAAAGCCGTCCTTCAACTAGATTGTTGGGAACACAAATTTCTTTTCAGTTGCAAACTACACTCCATACATATATATGCGGAGGTACTAGTTCCAACTCGGTTTTACAGTGAAAACTGCAGGAACATCACACCGGCACTAGGAAACAAACTGAGAAAGTAGAGTAAAATTTCCCCTGTAACCCGTTCCCTTTGTGCTAGATGAACGAACGTCTCTCCAAATGATCAGTTCTGAGAGATAAGTGTGTGAAAGCCGTCCTTCAACTAGATTGTTGGGAACACAAAGTTCCTTTTCAGTTGCAAACTACACTCCATACATATATATGGGGAGGTACTAGCTCCAGCTCGGTTTTACAGGGAAAACTGCAGGAACTTCAAACCGGCACTAGGAAACAGATTGAAAAACCAGAGTAAAAATTCTCCTGCAAACCGTTCCCTTTGTGCTAGATGAACGAACTTCTCTCCACATGCTCTGTTCTGAGAGATAAGTGTGTGTGAAAGCCGTCCTTCAACTTGATTGTTGGGAACACAAAGTTCTTTTTCAGTTGCAAACTACACTCCATAAATATATACGGGGAGGTACAAGCTCCAACTCGGTTTTACAGTGAAAACTGCAGGAACTTCAAACTGGCACTAGTAAACACACTGAGAAACTAGAGTAAAAGTTTCCCCTGCAAACCGTTCCCTTTGTGCTAGTTGAACGAAAGTCTCTCCACATGCTCAGTTCTGAGAGATAAGTGTGTGTGAAAGCCGTCCTTCAAATAGATTGTTGGGAACACAAAGTACCTTTTCAGTTGCAAACTACACTCCATACATATATATGGGGAGGTACTAGCTCCAACTCGGTTTTACAGTGAAAACTGCAGGAAATTCACACCGGCACTAGGAAACAAACTGAGAAACTAGAGTAAAATTTCCCCTGTAACCCGTTCCCTTTGTGCTAAATGAACGAACGTCTCTCCACATGCTCAGTTCTGAGAGATAAGTTTGTGTGAAAGAAGTCCTTAAACTAGAATGTTGGGAACACAACTTTCCTTTTCAGTTTCTAACTACACTCCATACATATATATGGGAAGGTACTAGCTCCAACTCAGTTTTACAGTGAAATCTGCAGAAACTTCACACCGGCACTAGGAAACAAACTGAGAAACTAGAGTAAAATTTCCCCTGTAACCCGTTCCCTTTGTTCTAGATGAACGAATGTCTCTCCTCATGGTCTGTTCTGAGAGATAAGTGTGTGTGAAAGCCGTACTTCACCTAGATTTTTGGGAACACAAAGTTCCTTTTCAGTTGCAAACTACACTCCATACATATATATGGGGAGATACTAGCTCCAACTCGGTTATACAGTGAAAACTGCAGGAACTTCAAACCGGCACTAGGAAACAGACTGAGAAACCAGAGTAAAAATTCTCCTGCAAACCGTTCCCTTTGTGCTAGATGAACGAACGTCTCTCCACATGCTCAGTTCTGAGAGATAAGTGTGTGTGAAAGCCGTCCTTCAACTAGATTGTTGGGAACACAACTTTCCTTTTCAGTTGCAAACTACACTCCATACATATATATTAGAAGGTACTAGCTCCAACTCGGTTTTACAGTGAAATCTGCAGAAACTTCACACCGGCACTAGGAAACAAACTGAGAAACTAGAGTAAAATTTCCCCTGTAAACCCGTTCCCTTTGTGCTAGATGAACGAACGTCTCTCCACATGCTCAGTTCTGAGAGATAAGTGTGTGTGAAAGCCGTCCTTCAACTAGATTGTTGGGAACACAAAGTTCCTTTTCAGTTGCAAACTACACTCCATACATATATATGGGGTAGGTACTAGCTCCAACTCGGTTTTACAGTGAAAACTGCAGGAACTTCAAACTGGCACTAGGAAACACACTGAGAAACTAGAGTAAAAATTTCCCCTGCAACCCGTTCCCTTTGTGCTAGATGAACGAACGTCTCTCCACATGCTCAGTTCTGAGAGATAAGTGTGTGTGAAAGCCGTCCTTCAACTAGATTGTTGGGAACACAAAGTTCCTTTTCAGTTGCAAACTACACTCCATACATATATATGGGGAGGTACTAGCTCCAACTCGGTTTTACAGTGAAAACTGCAGGAACTTCACACCGGCACTAGGAAACACACTGAGAAACTAGAGTAAAATTTCCCCTGTAACCCGTTCCCTTTGTGCTAGATGAACGAACGTCTCTCCACATGCTCAGTTCTGAGAGATAAGTGTGTGTGAAAGCCGTCCTTCAACTAGATTGTTGGGAACACAAATTTCCTTTTCAGTTGCAAACTACACTCCATACATATATATGGGAAGGTACTAGCTCCAACTCGGTTTTACAGTGAAAACTGCAGGAACTTCAAACCGGCACTAGGAAACACACTGAGAAACTAGAGTAAAATTTCCCCTGCAACCCGTTCCCTTTGTGCTAGATGAACGAACGTCTCTCCACATGCTCAGTTCTGAGAGATAAGTGTGTGTGAAAGCCGTCCTTCAACTAGATTGTTGGGAACACAAAGTTCCTTTTCAGTTGCAAACTACACTCCATACATATATATGGGGAGGTACTAGCTCCAACTCGGTTTTACAGTGAAAACTGCAGGAACTTCAAACCGGCACTAGGAAACACACTGAGAAACTAGAGTAAAAGTTTCTCCCTGCAACCCGTTCCCTTTGTGCTAGATGAACGAACGTCTCTCCACATGCTCAGTTCTGAGAGATAAGTGTGTGTGAAAGCCGTCCTTCAACTAGATTGTTGGGAACACAAAGTTCCTTTTCAGTTGCAAACTACACTCCATACATATATATGGGGAGGTACTAGCTCCAACTCGGTTTTACAGTGAAAACTGCAGGAACTTCAAACCGGCACTAGGAAACACACTGAGAAACTAGAGTAAAAGTTTCCCCTGCAACCCGTTCCCTTTGTGCTAGATGAACGAACGTCTCTCCACATGCTCAGTTCTGAGAGATAAGTGTGTGTGAAAGCCGTCCTTCACCTAGATTGTTGGGAACACAAAGTTCCTTTTCAGTTGCAAACTACACTCCATACATATATATGGGGAGGTACTAGCTCCAACTCGGTTTTACAGCGAAAACTGCAGGAACTTCAAACCGGCACTAGGAAACAGACTGAGAAACCAGAGTAAAAATTCTCCTGCAAACCGTTCCCTTTGTGCTAGATGAACGAACGTCTCTCCACATGCTCAGTTCTGAGAGATATGTGTGTGTGAAAGCCGTCCTTCAACTAGATTGTTGGGAACACAAATTTCCTTTTCAGTTGCAAACTACACTCCATACATATATATGGGGAGGTACTAGTTTCCTAACTCGGTTTTACAGTGAAAACTGCAGGAACTTCACACCGGCACTAGGAAACAAACTGAGAAACTAGAGTAAAATTTCCCCTGTAAACCTTTCCCTTTGTGCTAGATGAACGAACGTCTCTCCACATGCTCAGTTCTGAGAGATAAGTGTGTGTGAAAGCCGTCCTTCAACTAGATTGTTGGGAACACAAATTTCCTTTTCAGTTGCAAACTACACTCCATACATATATATGAGGAGGTACTAGTTCCAACTCGGTTTTACAGTGAAAACTGCAGAACTTCACTCCGGCACTAGGAAACATACTGAGAAACTAGAGTAATGTTTCCCCTGCAAACCCGTTCCCTTTGTGCTAGTTGAACGAACGTCTCTCCACATGCTCAGTTCTGAGAGATAAGAGTGTTTGAAAGCCGTCCTTCAACTAGATTGTTGGGAACACAAAGTTCCTTTTCAGTTGCAAACTACACTCCATACATATATATGGGGAGGTACTAAGCTCCAACTCGGTTTTACAGTGAAAACTGCAGGAACTTCAAACTGGCACTTAGGAAACACACTGAGAAACTAGAGTAAAAGTTTCCCCTGCAACCCGTTCCCTTTGTGCTAGATGAACGAACGTCTCTCCACATGCTCAGTTCTGAGAGATAACTGTGTGTGAAAGCCGTCCTTCAACTAGATTGTTGGGAACACAAAGTTCCTTTTCAGTTGCAAACTACACTCCATACATATATATATGGGGATGGTACTAGCTGCAACTCGGTTTTACAGCTGAAACTGCAGGAATTTCAAACTGGCACTAGGAAACACACTGAGAAACTAGAGTAAAAAGTTTCCCTTGCAACCCGTTCCCTTTGTGCTAGATGAACGAACGTCTCTCCACATGCTCTGTTCTGAGAGATAAGTGTGTGTGAAAGCCGTCCTTCAACTAGATTGTTGGGAACACAAATTTCCTTTTCAGTTGCAAACTACACTCCATACATATATATGGGGAGGTACTAGTTCCAACTCGGATTTACAGTGAAAACTGCAGAACTTCACACCGGCACTAGGAAACAAACTGAGAAACTAGAGTAAAGTTTCCCCTGCAAACCTTTCCCTTTGTGCTAGATGAACGATCGTCTCTACACATGCTCAGTTCTGAGAGATATGTGTGTGGGAAAGCCGTCCTTCAAATAGATTGTTGGGAACACAAAGTTCCTTTTCAGTTGCAAACTACACTCCATACATATATATGGGGAGGTACTAGCTCCAACTCGGTTTTACAGCGAAAACTGCAGGAACTTCAAACCGGCACTAGGAAACAGACTGAGAAACCAGAGTTAAAATTCTCCTGCAAACCGTTCCCTTTGTGCTAGATGAACGAACGTCTCTCCACATGCTCAGTTCTGAGAGATAAGTGTGTGTGAAAGCCGAACTTCAACTAGATTGTTGGGAACACAAATTTGCTTTTCAGTTGCAAACTACACTCCATTCATATATATGGGGAGGTACTAGTTCTAAATCTGTTTTACAGTGAAAACTGCAGGAACTTCACACCGGCACTAGGAAACAAACTGAGAAACTAGAGTAAAATTTCCCCTGTAATCCTTTCCATTTGTGCAAGATGAACGAACGTCTCTTCACATGCTCAGTTCTGAGAGATAAGTGTGTGTGAAAGCCGTACTTCACCTAGATTGTTGGGAACACAAAGTTCCTTTTCAGTTGCAAACTACACTCCATACATATATATGGGGAGGTACTAGCTCCAACTCGGTTTTACAGTGAAAACTGCAGGAAATTCACACCGGCACTTAGGAAACAAACTGAGAAACTAGAGTAAAATTTCCCCTGTAACACGTTCCCTTTGTGCTAGATGAACGAACGTCTCTCCACATGCTCAGTTCTGAGAGATAAGTGTGTGTGAAAGCCGTCCTTCAACTAGATTGTTGGGAACACAAATTTCCTTTTCAGTTGCAAACTACACTCCATACATATATATGGGGAGGTACTAGTTCCAACACGGTTTTACAGTGAAAACTGCAGGAAACTTCACACCGGCACTAGGAAACAAACTGAGAAACTAGAGTAAAGTTTCCCCTGCAACCATTTCCCTTTGTGCTAGATGAACGAACGTCTCTACACATGCTCAGTTCTGAGAGATATGTGTGTGGGAAAGCCGTCCTTCAAATAGATTTTTGGGAACACAAAGTTCCTTTTCAGTTGCAAACTACACTCCATACATATATATGGGGAGGTACTAGCTCCAACTCGGTTTTACAGCTGAAAACTGCAGGAACTTCAAACCGGCACTAGGAAACAGACTGAGAAACTAGAGTTAAAATTCTCCCTGCAAACCGTTCCCTTTGTGCTAGATGAACGAACGTCTCTCCACATGCTCAGTATCTGAGAGATAAGTGTGTGTGAAAGCCGTCCTTCAACTAGATTGTTGGGAACACAAATTTCCTTTTCAGTTGCAAACTACACTCCATACATATATATGGGGAGGTACTAGTTCTAACTCGGTTTTACAGTGAAAACTGCAGGAACTTCACACCGGCACTAGGAAACAACTGAGAAACTAGAGTAAAATTTCCCCTGTAACCCTTTCCATTTGTGCTAAGATGAACGAACGTCTCTCACATGCTCAGTTCTGAGAGATAAGTGTGTGTGAAAGCCGTCCTTCAACTAGATTGTTGGGAACACAAAGTTCCTTTTCAGTTGCAAACTACACTCCATACATATATATGGGGAGGTAACTAGTTCCAACTCGGTTTTACAGTGAAAACTGCAGGAAACTTCAACTCTGGCACTAGGAAACAACTGAGAAACTAGAGTAAAGTTTCCCCTGAACCCATTTCCATTTGTGCTAGTTGAACGAACGTCTCTCCACATGCTCAGTTCTGAGAGATAAGTGTGTGTGAAAGCCGTCCTTCAACTAGATTGTTGGGAACACAAAGTTCCTTTTCAGTTGCAAACTACACTCCATACATATATATGGGGAGGTACTAGCTCCAACTCGGTTTTACAGTGAAAACTGCAGGAACTTCAAACCTGGCACTAGGAAACACACTGAGAAACTAGAGTAAAATTTTCCCCTGCAACCCGTTCCCTTTGTGCTAGATGAACGAACGTCTCTCCACATGCTCAGTTCTGAGAGTTAAGTGTGTGTGAAAGCCGTCCTTCACCTAGATTGTTGGGAACACAAAGTTCCTTTTCAGTTGCAAACTACAATCCATACATACATATGGGGAGGTACTAGTTCCAACTCGGTTTTACAGTGAAAACTGCAGGAACTTCACACCGGCACTAGGAAACAAACTGAGAAACTAGAGTAAAATTTCCCCTGTAACCCGTTCCCTTTGTGCTAGATGAACGAACGTCTCTCCACATGCCCAGTTCTGAGAGATAATTGTGTGTGAAAGCCGAACTTCAACTAGATTGTTGGAACACAAAGTTCCTTTTCAGTTGCAAACTACATTCGATAAATATATATATTGGGTGGTACTAGCTCCAACTCGGTTTTACAGTGAAAACTGCAGGAACTTCAAACTGGCACTAGGAAACACACTGAGATACTAGAGTAAAAGTTTCCCCTGCAACCCGATCCCTTTGTGCTAGATGAACGAACGTCTCTCCACATGCTCTGTTCTGAGAGATAAGTGTGTGTGAAAGCCGTCCTTCAACTAGATTGTTGGGAACCCAAAGTTCCTTTTCAGTTGCAAACTTCAATCCATACATATATACGGGGAGGTACTAGCTCCAACTCGATTTTACAGCGAAAACTGCAAGAAATTCAAACCGGCACTAGGAAACAGACTGAGAAACCAGAGTAAAAATTCTCCTCCAAACCGTTCCCTTTGTGGTAGATGAACGAACGTCTCTCCACATGCTCATTTCTGAGAGATAAGTGTGTGTGAATGCCGTCCTTCAACTAGATTGTTGGAAACACAAATTTCTTTTCAGTTGCAAAATACACTCCATAAATATATATGGGGAGGTACTAGTTCCAACACGGTTTTACAGTGAAAACTGCAGGAAATTCACACCGGCACTAGGAAAAACACTGAGAAACTAGAGTAAATTTTCCCCTGTAACCCGTTCCCTTTGTGCTAGATGAACGAACGTCTCTCCACATGCTCATTTCTGAGAGATAAGTGTGTGTGAAAGCCGTCCTTCAACTAGATTGTTGGGAACACAAATTTCCTTTTCATTTGCAACTACACTCCATAAATATTATGGGGAGGTACTAGTTTCCAACTCGTTTACAGTGAAAACTGCAGAAACTTCACACCGCACTAGGAAACAAACTGAGAAACTAGAGTAAAGTTTCCCCTGCAACCCTTTCCCTTTTGTGCTAGATGAACGAACGTCTCTCCACATGCTCAGTTCTGAGAGATAAGTGTGTATGAAAGCCGTCCTTCACCTAGATTGTTGGGAACATAAAGTTCCTTTTCAGTTGCAAACTACACTCCATAAATATATATGGGGAGGTACTAGCTACCAACTCGGTTTTACAGTGAAAACTGCAGGAACTTCAAACCGGCACTAGGAAACACACTGAGAAACTAGAGTAAAATTTTCCCCTGCAACCCGTTCCCTTTGTGCTAGATGAACGAACGTCTCTCCACATGCTCAGTTCTGAGAGATAAGTGTGTGTGAAAGCCGTCCTTCAACTAGATTGTTGGGAACACAAAGTTCCTTTTCAGTTGCAAACTACACTCCATACATATATAAGGGGAGGTACTAACTCCAACTCGGTTTTACAGTGAAAACTGCAGGAAATTCAAACTGGCACTAGGAAACACACTGAGAAACGAGAGTAAAAGTTTCCCCTGCGCGACCCGTTCCCTTTGTGCTAGATGAACGAATGTCTCTCCACATGCTCAGTTCTGAGATATAGTGTGTGTGAAAGCCGCCTTCAACTACATTGTTGGGAACACAAAGTTCCTTTTCAGTTGCAAATTACAATCCATACATATATATGGGGAGGTAATAGCTCCAACTCGGTTTTACAGTGAAACTGCAGGAACTTCAAACTGGCACTAGGAAACACACTGAGAAACTAGAGTAAATGTTTCCCCTGCAAACCGTTCCTTTTGTGCTAGATGAACGAACGTCTCTCCACATGCTCTGTTCTGAGAGATAAGTGTGTGTGAAAGCCGTCCTTCAACTAGATTGTTGGAAACACAATTTCCTTTTCAGTTGCAACTACACTCCATACATATATATGGGGAGGTGCTAGTTCCAACGGTTTTACAGTGAAACTGCAGGAACTTTCACACCAGACTAGGAAACAAACTGAGAAACTAAGTAAAATTTCCCCTGTAACCCTTT
>NW_022588212.1:0-20116 GCF_009834535.1 Camelus ferus | reverse complement strand
CGGGTTACAGGAGAAACTTTTACTCTGGTTCTCAGTCTGTTTCCTAGTGCGGTTTGAAGTTCCTGCAGTTTCAATGTAAAACCGAGTTGCAGTTAGTAGCTCCCCATATATATGTATGATGGGGTTTGCAACTGAAAAGAAACCTTGTGTTCCCAACAAAGCTAGGTGAAGGACGGCTTTCACCACACTTACCCTCAGAACTGAGCATGTGGAGAGACGTTCGTTCATCTAGCACAAAGGGAACGGGTTGCAGGAGAAACTTTTCTCTGGTTTCTCAGTGTGTTTCCAAGTGCCGGTTTGAAGTTCCTGCAGTTTTCACTCTAAAACCGAGTTGGAGCTAGTAACAACCTATATATATGTATGGAGTACATTTTGCAACTGAAAAGAAACTTTGTGTTCCAACAAGTAGGTGAAGGACGGCTTTCACACACACATATGTCTGAGAACTGAGCATGTGGAGAGACGTTCGTTCATCTAGCAAAAATGGAACTGTCTGCAAGAGAAACTTTTTCTTGGTTTCTCAGTGTGTTTCCTAGTGCCGGTTTGAAATTCCTGCAGTTTTCACTGTAAAACAGAGTTGGAGCTAGTACCTCCCCATATATATTTATGGAGAGTAGTTTGCAACTGAAAAGAAACTTTGTGTTCTCAACAAGCTAGGTGAAGGACGGCTTTCACACACAATTATCTCTGAGAACTGAGCATGTGGAGAGACGTTCGTTCATCTATCACAAAGGGAAAGGTTTGCAGGAGAACCTTTACTGTGGTTTCTCAGTCTGTTTCCTAGTGCCGGTTGAAGTTCCTGCAGTTTTCACTGTAAAACCGAGTTGAGCTGGAGTAGTACCTACCCATATATATGTATGGAGAGATGTTTGCAACTTAAAAGAAAACTTTTGTTCCCAACAAGCTTGGTGAAGGACTGCTTTCACACACACTTATCTTTCAGAACTGAGCATGTGGAGAGACGTTCGTTCATCTAGCACAAATGGAACGGGTTGCAGGAGAAACTTTTACTGTGGTCTCATCTGTTTCCTAGTGCCGGTTTGAAGTTCCTGCCGTTTTCACTGTAAAACCGAGTTGGAGCTAGTACCTCCCCATATATATGTATGGAGTGGAGTCTGCAACTGAAAAGAAACTTTGTGTTCCCAACAAACTTGGTGAAGGCGGATTTCACACATACTTATCCCTCAGAACTGAGCATGTGGAGAGAAGTTCGTTCATCTAGCACAAAGGGAACGGGTTGCAGGAGAAATTTTACTCTGGTTTCTCAGTCTGTTTCCTAGTGCCGGTTTGAAGTTCCTGCAGTTTCACTGTAAAACCGAGTTGCAGCTAGTAGCTCCCCATATATATGTATGGAGTGGGGTTTGCAACTGAAAAAATACTTTGTGTTCCCAACAAGCTAGGTGAAGGACGGCTTTCCACACAATTATCTCTCAGAACTGAGCATGTGGAAAGACGTTCGTTCATCTAGCACAAAGGGAACGGGTTGCAGGAGAAACTTTTACTCTGGTTTCTCAGTCTGTTTCCTAGTGCCGGTTTGAAGTTCCTGCCGTTTTCACTGTAAAACCGAGATTGGAGCTTGTACCTCCCCATATATATATATGGAGAGATGTTTGCAACTGAAAAGAAACTTTGTGTTCCCAACAAGCTAGGTGAAGGACGGCTTTCACACCCACTTATCTCTCAGAACTGAGCATGTGGAGAGACGTTCATTCATCTAGCACAAAGGGAACGGGTTACAGGAGAAACTTTTACTCTGGTTTCTCAGTCTGTTTCCTAGTGCCGGTTTGAAGTTCGTGCAGTTTCACTGTAAAACCGAGTTGCAGCTAGTAACTCCCCATATATATGTATGGAGTGGGGTTTGCAACTGAAAAGAAACCTTGTGTTCCCAACAAGCTAGGTGAAGGTCGGCTTTCACACACACTTATCCCTCAGAACTGAGCATGTGGAGAGACGTTCGTTCATCTAGCACAAAGGGAATGGGTTGCAGGAGTAACTTTTTCTCTGGTTTCTCAGTGTGTTTCCAAGTGCCGGTTTGAGTTCCTGCAGTTTTCACTCTAAAACCGAGTTGGAGCTAGTAACAACCTATATATATGTATGGAGTACATTTTGCAACTGAAAAAACTTTGTGTTCCCAACAAGCTAGGTGAAGGACGGCTTTCACACACACATATGTCTGAGAACTGAGCATGTGGAGAGACGTTCGTTCATCTAGCAAAAATGGAACTGTCTGCAAGAGAAACTTTTTCTCTGGTTTCTCAGTGTGTTTCCTAGTGCCGGTTTGAAATTCCTGCAGTTTTCACTGTAAAACCGAGTTGGAGCGAGTTCCTCTCCATATATATGCATTGATTGCAGTTTGCAACTGAAAAGAAACTTTGTGTTGCCTACAAGTTAGGTGAAGTAATGCTTTCACACACAATTATCTCTGAGAACTGAACATGTGGAGAGACGTTCGTTCATCTAGCACAAAGGGAACAGCTTGCAGGAGAAATTATTGTCTGGTTTCTCAGTCTGTTTCCTAGTGCCGGTTTGAAGTTCCTGCATTTTTCACTGTAAAACCGAGTTGCAGCTAGTAGCTCCCCATATATATGTATGGAGTGGGGTTTGCAACTGAAAAGAAACCTTGTGTTCCCAACAAGCTAGGTGAAGGACGGCTTTCACACACACTTATCCCTCAGAACTGAGCATGTGAGAGACGTTCGTTCATCTAGCACAAAGGGAACGGGTTGCAGGAGAAACTTTTTCTCTGGTTTCTCAGTGTGTTTCCAAGTGCCGGTTTGAAGTTCCTGCAGTTTTCACTCTAAAACCGAGTTGGATCTAGTAACAACCTATATATATGTATGGAGTACATTTTGCAACTGAAAAGAAACTATGTGTTCCCAACAAGCTAGGTGAAGGACGGCTTTCACACACACATATGTCTGAGAACTGAGCATGTGGAGAGACGTTCGTTCATCTAGCAAAAATGGAACTAGTTGCAAGAGAAATTTTTCTCTGGTTTCTCAGTGTGTTTCCTAGTGCCGGTTTGAAGTTCCTGCAGTTTTCACTGTAAAACCGAGTTGGAGCGAGTTCCTCCCCATATATATGTATGGAGAGATTTTTGCAACTGAAAAGAAACTGTGTTCCCAACAAGCTAGGTGAAGGACGGCTTTCACACACACTTATCTCTCAGTACTGAGCATGTGGAGAGACGTTCGTTCATCTAGCACAAAGGGAACGGGTTGCAGGAGAAACTTTTACTCTGGTTTCTCAGTCTGTTTCCTAGTACCGGTTTGAAGTTCCTGCCGTTTCACTGTAAAACCGAGTTGGAGCTTGTACCTCCCCATATATAGTATGGAGAGATGTTTGCAACTGAAAAGAAACCTTGTGTTCCCAACAAGCTAGGTGAAGTATGGCTTTCACACACATATCTCTCAGAACTGAGCATGTGGAGAGACGTTCGTTCATCTAGCACAAAAGGAACGGGTTGCAGGAGAAAATATTACTCTGGTTTCTCCCTGTGTTCCTAGTGCCGGTTTGAATTTCCAGCAGTTTTCACTGTAAAATCGATTTGGAGCGAGTACCAACCCATATATATGCATTGATTGCAGGTTGCAACTGAAAAGAAACTTTGTGTTCCCAACAAGCTAGGTGAAGGACGGCTTTCACTCACACTTATCTCTCAGAACTGAGCATGTGGAGAAACGTTCGTTCATCTAGCACAAAGGGAACGGGTTGCAGGAGAAATTTTTTCTATTTTTTCTCAGTGTGTTTCCTAGTGCCGGTTTGAATTTCCTGCGGTTTTCACTCTAAAACCGAGTTTGAGGTAGTAACAACCCTATATATGTATGGAGTACAGTTTGCTACTGAAAAGAAACTCTGTGTTCCCAACAAGCTAGGTGAAGGACGGCTTTCACACACACATATCTCTGAGAACTGAGCATGGGGAGAGACGTTCATTCATTTAGCACAAAGGGAACTGGTTGCAGGAGAATCTATATCTCTGGTTTCTCAGTGTGTTTCCTAGAGCCGGTTTGAAGTTCCTGCAGTTTTCACTGTAAAACCGAGTTGGAGTGAGTACCTCCCAATATATATGCATAGATTGCAGTTTGCAACTAAAAGGAATCTTTGTGTTCCCAACAACCTAGGTGAAGGACGGCTTTCACACACACTTAACTCTCAGAAATGAGCATTTGGAGAGATGTTCGTTCATCTAGCACAAAGGGAACCGGTTGCAGGAGAAACTTTTTCTCTGGTTTCTCAGTGTGTTTCCTAGTGCTGGTTTAAAGTTCCTGCAGTTTTCACTGTAAACCCGAGTTGGTGCGAGTACCTCCCCATATATATGCATTGATTGCTGTTTGCAACTGAAAAGAAACTTTGTGTTTCCAACAAGCTAGGTGAAGGACGGCTTTCACACACTTATCTCTCAGAACTGAGCATGTGGAGAGGTTCGTTCATCTAGCACAAAGGGAACGGGTTGCAGGAAAAACTTTTTCTCTGGATTCTCAGTGTGTTTCCTAGGGCCGGTTTAAATTTCCTGCAGTTTTCACTGTAAAATCAGGTTGCAGCGAGTACCACCCCATATAAATGTATGGAGTGCAGTTTGCTACTGAAAAGAAACTCTATGTTCCTAACAAGCTAGGTGAAGGACGGCTTTCACACACAAGTATCTCTCAGAACAGAACATGTGGAGAGACGTTCGTTCATCTAGCACAAAGGGATCGGGGGTTGCAGGAGAAACATTTTCTCTGGTTTCTCAGTGTTTCCTAGTGCCGGTTTGACTTTCCAGCAGTTTTCACTGTAAAACCGAGTTGAAGCGAGTACCTCCCCATATTTATGCATTGATTGCAGTTTGCAACTGAAAAGAAACTTTGTGATCCCAAAAAGCTAGTTGAAAGACGGCTTTCACACACGCTTATCTCTCAGAACTGAGCATGTGGAGAGACGTTCGTTCATCTAGCACAAAGGGAACGGGTTGCAGGGGAAACTTTTTCTCTGGTTTCTAATACTGTTTCCTAGTGCCGGTTTGAAGTTCCTGCCGTTTTCACTGTAAAACCGTGTTGGAACTAGTACCTCCCCATATATATGTATGGAGTGGAGTCTGCAACTGAAAAGAAAATTTGTGTTCCCAACAAGCTAGGTGAAGGACGGCTTTCACACACACTTATCTCTCAGAACTGAGCATGTGGAGAGACGTTCGTTCATCTAGCACAAAGGGAACGGTTTGCAGGAGAAACTTTTACTCTGGTTTCTCAGTCTGTTTCCTAGTGCCGGTTTGAAGTTCCTGCCGTTTTCACTGTAAAACCGAGTTGGAGCTAGAACCTCCCCATATATATGTATGCAGAGATGTTTGCAACTGAAAAGAAACCTTGTGTTCCCAACAAGCTAAGTGAAGGACGGCTTTCAGACACACTTATCCCTCAGAACTGAGCATGTGGAGAGACGTTCATTCATCTAGCACAAAGGGAACGGGTTGCAGAAGAAACTTTTACTGTGGTTTCTCAGTCTGTTTCCTTGTGCCGGTTTGAAGTTCCTGCAGTTTTCACTGTAAAACCGAGTTGGAGCTAGTACCTCCCCATATATATGTATGGAGAGATGTTTGCAACTTTAAAGAAACCTTTTGTTCCCAACAAGCTTCGTGAAGGACGGCTTTCACACACACTTGTCTTTCAGAAATGAGCATGTGGAGAGACGTTCGTTCATCTAGCACAAAGAGAATGGGTTGCAGGAGAATCTTTTACTGTGGTTTCTCAGTCTGTTTCCTAGTGCCGGTTTGAAGTTCCTGCCGTTTTCACTGTAAAACCGAGTTGGAGCTAGTACCTCCCCATATATATGTATGGAGAGATGTTTGCAACTGAAAAGAAACCTTGTGTTCCCAACAAGCTAAGTGAAGTACGGCATTCACACACACTTATCTCTCAGAACTGAGCATGTGGAGAGACGTTCGTTCATCTAGCACAAAGGGAACGGGTTGCATGAGAAACTTTTACTCTGGTTTCTCAGTCTGTTTCCTAGTGCCGGTTATAAGTTCCTGCAGTTTTCACTGTAAAAACCGAGTTGGAGCTAGTACCTCCCCATATATGTATGGAGTGTAGTTTGCAACTGAAAAGAAATTTCATGTTCTCAACAGGCTAGGTGAAGGACGGCTTTCACACACAATTATCTCTGAGAACTGAGCATGTGGAGAGACGTTCGATCATCTATCATAAAAGGGAACGGTTTGCAGGACAATCTTTTACTGTGGTTTCTCAGTCAGTTTACTAGTGCCGGTTTGAAGTTCCTGCAGTTTTCACTGTAAAACCGAGTTGGAGCTAGTACCTCCCCATATATATGTATGGAGAGATGTTTGCAACTTAAAAGAAACCTTTTGTTCCCAACAAGCTTGGTGAAGGGCAGCTTTCACACACACTTTGTTTCAGAACTGAGCATGTGGAGAGACGTTCGTTCATCTAGCACAAAGGGAACGGGTTGCAGGAGAATCTTTTACTGTGGTTCTCAGTCGTTTCCTAGTGCCGGTTTGAAGTTCTGCCGTTTTCACTGTAAAACCGATTTGGAGCTAGTATCTCCCCATATATATGTATGGATAGATGTTTGCAACTGAAAAGAAACATTGTGTTCCCAACAAGCTAGGTGAAGTACGGCATTCACACACACTTATCTCTCAGAACTGAGCATGTGGAGAGACGTTCGTTCATCTAGCACAAATGGAACGGGTGCAGGAGAAACATTTACTGTGGTTTCTCAGTCTGTTTCCTAGTGCCGGTTTGAAGTTCCTGCCGTTTTAACTGTAAAACCGAGTTGGAGCTAGTACCCCCATATATGTATGGAGTGTAGTTTGCAACTGAAAAGAAACTTTGTGTTCTCAACAAGCTAGATGAAGGACGGCTTTCACACACAATTATCTCTGAGAACTGAGCATGTGGAGAGACGTTCGTTCATCTATCACAAAGGGAAAGGTTTGCAGGAGAACCTTTTACTGTGTTTCTCAGTCTGTTTCCTAGAGCCGGTTTGAAATTCCTGCAGTTTTCACTGTAAAACCGATTTGGAGCTAGTACCTCCCCATATATATGTATGGAGAGATGTTTGCAACTTAAAAGAAACCTTTTGTTCCCAACAAACTTGGTGAAGGACTGCTTTCACACACACTTATCTTTCAGAACTGCGCATGTGAAGAGACGTTCGTTCATCTAGCACAAATGGAACGGGTTGCAGGAGAAACATTTACTGTGGTTTCTCAGTCTGTTTCCTAGTGCCGGTTTGAAGTTCCTGCCGTTTTAACTGTAAAACCGAGTTGGAGCTAGTACCTCCCCATATATATGTATGGAGTGGAGTCTGCAACTGAAAAGAAACTTTGTGTTCCCAACAACCTTGGTGAAGGCGGATTTCACACACAATTATCCCTCAGAACTGAGCATGTGGAGAGAAGTTCGTTCATCTAGCACAAAGGGAACGGGTTGCTGGAGAAATTTTTCTATTTTTTCTCAGTGTGTTTCCTAGTGCCGGTTTGAATTTCCTGCGGTTTTCACTCTAAAAACCGAGTTTGAGGTAGTAACAACCCTATATATGTATGGAGTACAGTTTGCTACTGAAAAGAAACTCTGTGTTCCCAACAAGCTAGGTGAAGGACGGCTTTCACACACACATATCTCTGAGAACTGAGCATGGGGAGAGACGTTCATTCATTTAGCACAAAGGGAACTGGTTGCAGGAGAATCTATATCTCTGGTTTCTCAGTGTGTTTCCTAGAGCCGGTTTGAAGTTCCTGCAGTTTTCACTGTAAAAACCGAGTTGGAGTGAGTACCTCCCAATATTATGCATAGATTGCAGTTTGCAACTAAAAGGAATCTTTGTGTTCCCAACAACCTAGGTGAAGGACGGCTTTCACACACACTTAACTCTCAGAAATGAGCATTTGGAGAGATGTTCGTTCATCTAGCACAAAGGGAACCGGTTGCAGGAGAAACTTTTTCTCTGGTTTCTCAGTGTGTTTCCTAGTGCTGGTTTAAAGTTCCTGCAGTTTTCACTGTAAACCCGAGTTGGAGCGAGTACCTCCCCATATATATGCATTGATTGCTGTTTGCAACTGAAAAGAAACTTTGTGTTCCAACAAGCTAGGTGAAGGACGCTTTCACACACACTTATCTCTCAGAACTGAGCATGTGGAGAGAGGTTCGTTCATCTAGCACAAAGGGAACGGGTTGCAGGAAAAACTTTTCTCTGGATTCTCAGTGTGTTTCCTAGGGCCGGTTTAAATTTCCTGCAGTTTTCACTGTAAATCAGGTTGCAGCGAGTACCACCCCATATAAATGTATGGAGTGCAGTTTGCTACTGAAAAGAAACTCTATGTTCCTAACAAGCTAGGTGAAGGACGGCTTTCACACACAAGTATCTCTCAGAACAGAACATGGAGAGACGTTCGTTCATCTAGCACAAAGGGAACGGGTTGCAGGAGAAACATTTCTCTGGTTTCTCAGTGTGTTTCCTAGTGCCGGTTTGACTTTCCAGCAGTTTTCACTGTAAAACCGAGTTGAAGCGAGTACCTCCCCATATTTATGCATTGATTGCAGTTTGCAACTGAAAAGAAACTTTGTGATCCCAAAAAGCTAGTTGAAAGACGGCTTTCACACACGCTTATCTCTCAGAACTGAGCATGTGGAGAGACGTTCGTTCATCTAGCACAAAGGGAACGGGTTGCAGGGGAAACTTTTCTCTGGTTTCTAATACTGTTTCCTAGTGCCGGTTTGAAGTTCCTGCCGTTTTCACTGTAAAACCGTGTTGGAACTAGTACCTCCCCATATATAGTATGGAGTGGAGTCTGCAACTGAAAAGAAAATTTGTGTTCCCAACAAGCTAGGTGAAGGACGGCTTTCACACACTTATCTCTCAGAACTGAGCATGTGGAGAGACGTTCGTTCATCTAGCACAAAGGGAACGGTTTGCAGGAGAAACTTTTACTCTGGTTCTCAGTCTGTTTCCTAGTGCCGGTTTGAAGTTCCTGCCGTTTCACTGTAAAACCGAGTTGGAGCTAGTACCTCCCATATATATGTATGGAGAGATGTTTGCAACTTTAAAGAAACCTTTTGTTCCCAACAAGCTTCGTGAAGGACGGCTTTCACACACACTTGTCTTCAGAAATGAGCATGTGGAGAGACGTTCGTTCATCTAGCACAAAGAGAATGGGTTGCAGGAGAATCTTTACTGTGGTTTCTCAGTCTGTTTCCTAGTGCCGGTTTGAAGTTCCTGCCGTTTTCACTGTAAAACCGAGTGGAGCTAGTACCTCCCCATATATATGTATGGAGAGATGTTTGCAACTGAAAAGAAACCTTGTGTTCCCAACAAGCTAAGTGAAGTACGGCATTCACACACACTTATCTCTCAGAACTGAGCATGTGGAGAGACGTTCGTTCATCTAGCACAAAGGGAACGGGTTGCATGAGAAACTTTTACTCTGGTTTCTCAGTCTGTTTCCTAGTGCCGGTTATAAGTTCCTGCAGTTTTCACTGTAAAACCGAGTTGGAGCTAGTACCTCCCCATATATATGTATGGAGTGTAGTTTGCAACTGAAAAGAAATTTCATGTTCTCAACAGGCTAGGTGAAGGACGGCTTTCACACACAATTATCTCTGAGAACTGAGCATGTGGAGAGACGTTCGATCATCTATCATAAAAGGGAACGGTTTGCAGGACAATCTTTACTGTGGTTTCTCAGTCAGTTTACTAGTGCCGGTTTGAAGTTCCTGCAGTTTTCACTGTAAAACCGAGTTGGAGCTAGTACCTCCCCATATATGTATGGAGTGTAGTTTGCAACTGAAAAGAAACTTTGTGTTCTCAACAAGCTAGATGAAGGACGCTTTCACACACAATTATCTCTGAGAACTGAGCATGTGGAGAGACGTTCGTTCATATATCACAAAGGGAAAGGTTTGCAGGAGAACCTTTTACTGTGGTTTCTCAGTCTGTTTCCTAGAGCCGGTTGAAATTCCTGCAGTTTCACTGTAAAACCGAGTTGGAGCTAGTACCTCCCCATATATATGTATGGAGAGATGTTTGCAACTTAAAAGAAAACCTTTGTTCCCAACAAACTTGGTGAAGGACTGCTTTCACACACACTTATCTTTCAGAACTGCGCATGTGAAGAGACGTTCGTTCATCTAGCACAAATGGAACGGGTTGCAGGAGAAAGTTTACTGTGGTTTCTCAGTCTGTTTCCTAGTGCCGGTTTGAAGTTCCTGCCGTTTTAACTGTAAAACCGAGTTGGAGCTAGTACCTCCCCATATTATGTATGGAGTGGAGTCTGCAACTGAAAAAACTTTGTGTTCCCAACAACCTTGGTGAAGGCGGATTTCACACACAATTATCCCTCAGAACTGAGCATGTGGAGAGAAGTTCGTTCATCTAGCACAAAGGGAACGGGTTGCAGGAGAAAATTTACTCTGGTTTCTCAGTCTGTTTCCTAGTGCCGGTTTGAAGTTCCTGCAGTTTTCACTGTAAAACCGAGTTGCAGCTAGTAGCTCCCCATATATATGTATGGAGTGGGGTTTGCAACTAAAAAGAAACTTTGTGTTCCCAACAAGCTAGGTGAAGGACGGCTTTCACACAATTATCTCTCAGAAGAGCATGTGGAAAGACGTTCGTTCATCTAGCACAAAGGGAACGGGTTGCGGAGAAACTTTTACTCTGGTTTCTCAGTCTGTTTCCTAGTGCCGGTTTGAAGTTCCTGCCGTTTCACTGTAAAACCGAGTTGGAGCTTGTACCTCCCCATATAGATATATATGGAGAGATGTTTGCAATGAAAAGAAACTTTGTGTTCTCAACAAGCTAGGTGAAGGACGGCTTTCACACCCACTTATCTCTCAGAACTGAGCATGTGGAGAGACTTTCATTCATCTAGCACAAAGGGAATGGGTTACAGGAGAAACTTTTACTTGGTTTCTCAGTCTGTTTCCTAGTGCCGGTTTGAAGTTCCTGCAGTTTTCACTGTAAAACCGAGTTGCAGCTAGTAGCTCCCCATATATGTATGGAGTGGGGTTTGCAACTGAAAAGAAACTTTGTGTTCCCAACAAGCTAGGTGAAGGACGGCTTTCACACACAATTATCTCTCAGAACTGAGCATGTGGAAAGACGTTCGTTCATCTAGCACAAAGGGAACAGGTTGCAGGAGAAACTTTTTCTCTGGTTTCTCAGTCTGTTTCCTAGTGCCGGTTTGAAGTTCCTGCCGTTTTCACTGTAAAACCGAGTTGGAGCTTGTACCTCCCCATATATATATGGAGAGATGTTTGCAACTGAAAAGAAACTTTGTGTTCCCAACAAGCTAGGTGAAGGACGGCTTTCACACCCACATATCTCTCAGAACTGAGCATGTGGAGAGACGTTCATTCATCTAGCAAAAAGGGAACGGGTTGCAGGAGAAACTTTTACTCTGGTTTCTCAGTCTGTTTCCTAGTGCCGGTTTGAAGTTCCTGCAGTTTTCACTGTAAAACCGAGTTGCAGCTAGTAGCTCCCCTATATATGTATGGAGTGGGGTTTGCAACTGGAAAGAAAACTTGTGTTCCCAACAAGCTAGGTGAAGGAACGGCTTTTCACACACAATTATCTCTCAGAACTGAGCATGTGGAGAGACGTTCGTTCAACTAGCACAAAGGGAACGGGTTGCAGGAGAAACTTTTTCTCTGGTTTCTCAGTGTGTTTCCAAGTGCCGGTTTGAAGTTCCTGCAGTTTTCACTCTAAAACCGAGTTGGAGCTAGTAACAACCTATATATATGTATGGAGTACATTTTGCAACTGAAAGAAACTTTGTGTTCCCAACAAGCTAGGTGAAGGACGGCTTTCACACACACATATGTCTGAGAACTGAGCATGTGGAGAGACGTTCGTTCATCTAGCAAAAATGGAACTGTCTGCAAGAGAAACTTTTCTCTGGTTTCTCAGTGTGTTTCCTAGTGCCGGTTTGAAATTCCTGCAGTTTTCACTGTAAAACCGAGTTGGAGCTAGTACCTCCCATATATATTTATGGAGTGTAGTTTGCAACTGAAAAGAAACTTTGTGTTCTCAACAAGCTAGGTGAAGGACGGCTTTCACACACAATTTTCTCTGAGAACTGAGCATGTGGAGAGACGTTCGTTCATCTAGCACAAAGGGAACGGGTTTGCAGGATAAACTTTTACTCTGGTTTACGAGTCGGTTTCCTAGTGCCGGTTTGAAGTTCCTGCAGTTTTCAACTGTAAAACCGAGTTGGAGCTAGTACCTACCCATATATATGTATGAGAGGAGATGTTTGCAACTGAAAAGAAAACTTTGTGTTCCCAACAAGCTAGGTGAAGGACGGCTTTCACACCACACTTATCTCTCAGAAACTGAGCATGTGGAGAGACGTTCGTTCATCTAGCACAAAGGGAACGGTTGCAGGAGAAACTTTTACTCTGGTTTCTCAGTCTGTTTCCTAGTGCCAGGTTTGAAGTTCCTGCAGTTTTCACTGTAAAACCGAGTTTGGAGCTAGTACCATCCCCATATATATGTATGGAGTGGAGTTCTGCAACTGAAAAAGAAACTTTGTGTTCCCAACAAGCTAGGTGAAGGACGGATTTCACACACACTTATCCCTCAGAACTGAGCAATGTGGAGAGAAGTTCGTTCATCTAGCACAAAGGGAACGGGTTGCAGGAGAAAATTTTACTCTGGTTTCTCAGTCTGTTTCCTAGTGCCGGTTTGAAGTTCGTGCAGTTTTCACTGTAAAACCGAGTTGGCAGCTAGTAGCTCCCCATATATATGTATGGAGAGATGTTGCAACTTTAAAGAAACACCTTTTGTTCCCAACAAGCTTCGTGAAGGACGGCTTTCACACACACAATTGTCTTTCAGAAATGAGCAATGTGGAGAGACGTTCGTTCATCCTAGCACAAAGAGAATGGGTTGCAGGAGAACTTTTACTGTGGTTTCTCAGTCTGTTTCCTAGTGCCTGTTTGAAGTTCCTGCCGTTTTCCACTGTAAAAACCGAGGTTGGAGCTAGTAACCTCCCCATATATATGTATGGAGAGATGTGTTGCAACTGAAAAGAAAACCTTGGTGTTCCCAACAAGCTAAGTGAAGTACTGGGCATTCACACACACTTATCTCTCAGAACTGAGCATGTGGAGAGACGTTCGTTCATCTAGCACAAAGGGAACGGGTTGCATGAGAAACTTTTACTCTGGTTTCTCAGTCTGTTTCCTAGTTGCCGGTTATAATTTCCTGCAGTTTCACTGTAAAACCGAGTTGGAGCTAGTACCTCCCCATATATATGTATGGAGTGGTAGTTTGCAACTGAAAAGAAATTTCATGTTCTCAACAGGCTAGGTGAAGGAACGGCTTTCACACACAATTATCTCTGAGAACTGAGCATGTGGAGAGACGTTCGATCATCTATCATAAAAGGGAACGGTTTGCAGGACAATCTTTACTGTTGGTTTCTCAGTCTGTTTACTAGTGCCGGTTTGAAGTTCCTGCAGTTTTCACTGTAAAACCGAGTTGGAGCTAGTACCTCCCCATATATATGTATGGAGAGAGTTTGCACACTGAAAAGAAACCTTTGTGTTCCCAAACAAGCTTGGGAAGGCAGCTTTCACACCACACTTATTTTCAGAACTGAGCTTTGGGAGACGTTCGTTCATCTAGCACAAAGGGAACGGGTTGCAGGAGAAACTTTTACTCTGGTTTTTCTCAGTCTGTTTCCTAGTGCCCGTTTGAAGTTCCTGCAGTTTTCACTGTAAAACCGAGTTTGGAGCTAGATCCTCCCCATATATATGTATGGAGTGGATTTGCAACTGAAAAAGAAACTATGTGTTCCCAACAAGCTAGGTGAAGGAACGGCTTTCACACACACTTATCTCTCAGAACTGAGCATGTGGAGAGACGTTCGTTCATCTAGCACAAAGGAACGGGTTGCAGGAGAAACTTTTACTCTGGTTTCTCAGTCTGTTTCCTAGTGCCGGTTTTAAGTTCCTGCAGTTTTCACTGTAAAACCGAGTTGGAGCTAGTTACCTCCCATATATAGGTATGGAGGGAGTTTGCAACTGAAAAGAAACTTGTGTTCAACAAGCTAGATGAAGGCGGCTTTCATCAACACACAATTATCTCGGCAGAACTGAGCATGTGGAGAGACGTTCGTTCATCTATCACAAAGGGAAAGGTTTGCAGGAGAACCTTTTACTGTGGTTTCTCAGTCTGTTTCCTAGAGCCGGTTTGAAATTCCTGCAGTTTTCACTGTAAAACCGAGTTGGAGCTAGTACCTCCCCAATATATGTATGGAGAGATGTTTGCAACTTAAAAGAAACCTTTTGTTCCCAACAAACTTGGTGAAGGACTGCTTTCACACACACTTATCTTTCAGAACTGCGCATGTGAAGAGACGTTCGTTCATCTAGCACAAATGGAACGGGTTGCAGGAGAAACTTTTACTGTGGTTTCTCAGTCTGTTTCCTAGTGCCGGTTTGAAGTTCCTGCCGTTTTAACTGTAAACCGAGTTGGAGCTAGTACCTCCCCATATATATGTATGGAGTGGAGTCTGCAACTGAAAAGAAACTTTGTGTTCCCAACAACCTTGGTGAAGGCGGATTTCACACACAATTATCCCTCAGAACTGAGCATGTGGAGAGAAGTTCGTTCATCTAGCACAAAGGGAACGGGTTGCTGGAGAAATTTTTTCTATTTTTTCTCAGTGTGTTTCCTAGTGCCGTTTGAATTTCCTGCGGTTTTCACTCTAAAACCGAGTTTGAGGTAGTAACAACCCTATATGTATGGAGTACAGTTTGCTACTGAAAAGAAACTCTGTGTTCCCAACAAGCAGGTGAAGGACGGCTTTCACACACACATATCTCTGAGAACTGAGCATGGGGAGAGACGTTCATTCATTTAGCACAAAGGGAACTGGTTGGCAGGAGAATATATATCTCTGGTTTCTCAGTGTGTTTCCTAGAGCCGGTTTGAAAGTTCCTGCAGTTTTCACTGTAAAAACCGAGTTGGAGTGAGTACCTCCCAATAATATGCATAGTTGCAGTTTGCAACTAAAAGGAATCTTTGTGTTCCCAACAACCTAGGTGAAGGACGGCTTTCCACACACTTAACTCTCAGAAATGAGCATTTGGAGAGATGTTCGTTCATCTAGCACAAAGGGAACCGGTTTGCAGGAGAAACTTTTTCTCTGGTTTCTCAGTGTGTTTCCTAGTGCTGGTTTAAAGTTCCTGCAGTTTCACTGTAAACCCGAGTTGGAGCGAGTACCTCCCCATATATATGCATTGATTGCTGTTTGCAACTGAAAAGAAACTTTGTGTTTCCAACAAGCTAGGTGAAGGACGGCTTTCACACACACTTATCTCTCAGAACTGAGCATGTGGAGAGAGGTTCGTTCATCTAGCACAAAGGGAACGGGTTGCAGGAAAAACTTTTTCTCTGGATTCTCAGTGTGTTTCCTAGGGCCGGTTTAAATTTCCTGCAGTTTTCACTGTAAAATCAGGTTGCAGCGAGTACCACCCCATATAAATGTATGGAGTGCAGTTTGCTACTGAAAAGAAACTCTATGTTCCTAACAAGCTAGGTGAAGGACGGCTTTCACACACAAGTATCTCTCAGAACAGACATGTGGAGAGACGTTCGTTCATCTAGCACAAAGGGAACGGGTTGCAGGAGAAACATTTTCTTGGTTTCTCAGTGTGTTTCCTAGTGCCGGTTTGACTTTCCAGCAGTTTTTCACTGTAAAACCGAGTTGAAGCGAGTACCTCCCCATATTTATGCATTGATTGCAGTTTTGCAATGAAAGAAACTTTGTGATCCCAAAAAGCTAGTTGAAAGACGGCTTTCACACACGCTTATCTCTCAGAACTGAGCATGTGGAGAGACGTTCGTCATCTAGCACAAAGGGAACGGTTGGCATGAGAAACTTTTTACTCTGGTTTCTCAGTCTGTTTCCTAGTGCCGGTTATAAGTTCCTGCAGTTTTCACTGTAAAACCGAGTTGGAGCTAGTACCTCCCCATATATATGTATGGAGTGTAGTTTGCAACTGAAAGAAATTTCATGTTCTCAACAGGCTAGGTGAAGGACGGCTTTCACACACAATTATCTCTGAGAACTGAGCATGTGGAGAGACGTTCGATCATCTATCATAAAAGGGAACGGTTTGCAGGACAATCTTTTACTGTGGTTTCTCAGTCAGTTTACTAGTGCCGGTTTGAAGTTCCTGCAGTTTTCACTGTAAAACCGAGTTGGAGCTAGTACCTCCCCATATATATGTATGGAGTGTAGTTTGCAACTGAAAAGAAACTTTGTGTTCTCAACAAGCTCAGATGAAGGACGGCTTTCACACACAATTATCTCTGAGAACTGAGCATGTGAGAGACGTTCGTTCATCTATCACAAAGGGAAAGGTTTGCAGGAGAACCTTTTACTGTGGTTTCTCAGTCTGTTTCCTAGAGCCGGTTTGAAATCCTGCAGTTTTCACTGTAAAACCGAGTTGGAGCTAGTCCTCCCCATATAGATGTAGGAGAGAGTTTGCAACTTAAAAGAAACCTTTTGTTCCCAACAAACTTGGTGAAGGACTGCTTTCACACACACTTATCTTTCAGAACTGCGCATGTGAAGAGACGTTCGTTCATCTAGCAAATAGGAAGGGTTGCAGGAGAAACTTTACTGTGGTTTCTCAGTCTGTTTCCTAGTGCCGGTTTGAAGTTCCTGCCGTTTAACTGTAAAACCGAGTTGGAGCTAGTACCTCCCATATATAGTAGGAGTGGAGTCTGCAACTGAAAAGAAACTTGTGTTCCCAACAACCTTGGTGAAGGCGGATTTCACACACAATTATCCCTCAGAACTGAGCATGTGGAGAGAAGTTCGTTCATCTAGCACAAAGGGAACGGGTTGCTGGAAAATTTTTTCTATTTTTTCAGTGTTTCCTAGTGCCGGTTTGAATTTCCTGCGGTTTCACTCTAAAACCGAGTTTGAGGTAGTAACAACCCTAATATGTATGGAGTCAGTTGCTACTGAAAAGAAACTCTGTGTTCCCAACAAGCTAGGTGAAGGACGGCTTTCAACACACAATCATCTGAGAACTGAGCATGGGGAGAGACGTTCATCATTTAGCACAAAGGGAACTGAGTGCAGGAGAATCTATATCTCTGGTTTCTCAGTGTGTTTCCTAGAGCCGGTTTGAAGTTCCTGCAGTTTTCACTGTAAAACAACCGAGTTGGAGTGAGTACCTCCCAATAATATGCATAGATTGCAGTTTGCAACTAAAAGGAATCTTTGTGTCCCAACAACCTAGGTGAAGGACGGCTTTCACACACACTTAACTCTCAGAATGAGCATTTGGAGAGATGTTGTTCATCAGCACAAGGGAACCGGTTGCAGGAGAAACTTTTTCTCTGGTTTCTCAGTGTGTTTTCCTAGTGCTGGTTTAAAGTTCCTGCAGTTTTCACTGTAAACCCGAGTTGGAGCGAGTACCTCCCCATATATATGCATTGATTGCTGTTTGCAACTGAAAAGAAACTTTGTGTTTCCAACAAGCTAGGTGAAGGACGGCTTTCACACACACTTATCTCTCAGAACTGAGCATGTGGGAGAGGTTCGTTCATCTAGCACAAAGGGAACGGGTTGCAGGAAAAAACTTTTTCTCTGGATTCTCAGTGTGTTCCTAGGGCCGGTTAATTTCCTGCAGTTTCACTGTAAAATCAGGTTGCAGCGAGTACCACCCCATATAAAGTATGGAGTGCAGTTTGCTACTGAAAAGAAACTCTAGTTTCCTAACAAGCTAGTGAAGGACGGCTTTCACACACAAGTATCTCTCAGAACAGAAACATGTGGAGAGACGTTCGTTCATTATAGCACAAAGGGAACGGGTTGCAGAGAAACATTTTCTCTGGTTTCTCAGTGTGTTCCTAGTGCCGGTTTGACTTTCCAGCAGTTTCACTGTAAAACCGAGTTGAAGCGAGTACCTCCCCATATTTATGCATTGATTGCAGTTTGCAACTGAAAAGAAACTTTGTGATCCCAAAAAAGCTAGTTGAAAGACGGCTTTCACACAGCTTATCTCCAGAACTGAGCATGTGGAGGACGTTCGTTCACTAGCACAAAGGGAACGGGTTGCATGAGAAACTTTTACTTGGTTCTCAGTTGTTCCTAGTGCCGGTATAAAGTTCCTGCAGTTTTCACTGTAAACCGAGTTGGAGCTAGTACCTCCCCATATATATGTATGAGGGTAGGTTTGCAACTGAAAAGAAATTCATGTTCTCAACAGGCTAGGTGAAGGACGGCTTTCACACACAATTATCTGAGAACTGAGCATGTGGAGAGACGTTCGATCATCTATCATAAAAGGAACGGTTGCAGGACAATTTTACTGTGGTTTCTCAGTCAGTTTACTAGTGCCGGTTTGAAGTTCCTGCAGTTTAACTGTAAAACCGAGTTGGAGCTATACCTCCCCATATTATGTATGGAGTGTAGTTTGCACAACTGAAAAGAAACTTTGTGTTCTCAACAAGCTAGATGAAGGACGCTTGCACACACAATTATCTGAGAATGAGCATGTGGAGAGAGTTCGTTCATCTATCACAAAGGGAAAGGTTTGCAGGAGAACCTTTTACTGTGGTTTCTCAGTCTGTTTCCTAGAGCCGGTTGAAATTCTGCAGTTTCACTGTAAACCGAGTTGGAGCTAGTACCTCCCCATATATATGTATGGAGAGATGTTTGCAAACTTAAAAGAAAACCTTTTGTTCCCAACAAACTTGTGAAGGACTGCTTTCACACACACTTTCTTTCAGAACTGCGCATGTGAAGAGACGTGTTCATCTAGCACAAATGGAACGGTGCAGGAGAAACTTTTACTGTGGTTCTCAGTCTGTTTCCTAGTGCCGGTTTGAGTTTCCTGCCGTTTTAACTGTAAAACCGGTTGGAGCTAGTACCTCCCATATATATGTATGGAGTGGGTCTGCAACTGAAAAGAAACTTTGTGTTCCAACAACCTTGGTGAAGGCGGATTTCACACAAACTTATCCCTCAGAACTGAGCAGGTGGAGAGAAGTTCGTTCATCTAGCACAAAGGGAACGGGTTGCAGGAGAAAATTTTACTCTGGTTTCTCAGTCTGTTCCTAGTGCCGGTTTGAAGTTCCTGCAGTTTTCACTGTAAAAACCGAGTTGCAGCTAGTAGCTCCCCATATATATGTATGGAGTGGGGTTTGCAACTAAAAAGAAACTTTGTGTTCCCAACAAGCTAGGTGAAGGACGGCTTTCACACACAATTATCTCTCAGAACTGAGCATGTGGAAAGACGTTCGTTCATCTAGCACAAAGGGAACGGGTTGCAGGAGAAACTTTTACTCTGGTTTCTCAGTCTGTTTCCTAGGGCCGGTTTGAAGTTCCTGCCGTTTTCACTGTAAACCGAGTTGGAGCTTGTACCCCCCATATATATATATGGAGAGATGTTTGCAAATGAAAAGAAACTTGTGTTCTCAAACAGCTAGGTGAAGGACGGCTTTCACACCCACTATATCTCAGAACTGAGCATGTGGAGAGACTTTCATTCATCTAGCACAAAGGGAATGGGTAAGGAGAAACTTTTACTCTGGTTTCTCAGTCTGTTCCTAGTGCCGGTTGAAGTTCTGCAGTTTCACTGTAAAAACCGAGTTGCAGCTAGTAGCTCCCCATATATATGTATGGAGTGGGGTTTGCAACTGAAAAGAAACTTTGTGTTCCCAAACAAGCTAGGTGAAGGACGGCTTTCACACACAATTATCTCTCAGAACTGAGCATGTGGAAAGACGTTCGTTCATCTAGCACAAAGGGCACAGGTTGCAGGAGAAACTTTTTCTCTGGTTTCTCAGTCTGTTTCCTAGTGCCGGTTTGAAGTTCCTGCCGTTTTCACTGTAAAACCGAGTTGCAGCTAGTAGCCCCATATATATGTATGGAGTGGGGTTTGCAACTGAAAAGAACCTGTGTTCCCAACAAGCTAGGTGAAGGACGGCTTTCACACACTTATCCCTCAGAAACTGAGCATGTGGAGAGACGTTCGTTCATCTAGCACAAAGGGAACGGGTTGCAGGAGAAACTTTTTCTCTGGTTTCTCAGTGGTTTCCAAGTGCCGGTTTGAAGTTCCTGCAGTTTTCACTCTAAAACCGAGTTGGA
>NW_022588211.1:0-20134 GCF_009834535.1 Camelus ferus | reverse complement strand
CACTGACCAGTCACACAGAAATAGTGCAAGGAACCCCTCGGATCACAAGTCCACACTAACAGAAACATAGAACTTCTTCTTGAAAAGTGAGTGCTTTCTGTGACTTATCTTGTTTATTTTACTGCTGTCTATTCTGAAGCATCCTATGGGCAATAAAAGCAGAATACTCCAATCCCCAACCATTCTCTTCAACATTTATTTTATACATTATCTGTAGAAATATATTTTGGCATGCGGTTGTTTCAGCAAATCATCAGTGGACTAGAAAGAGCAGAGGCTTCTGGAGTCAGACAGGCCTGGGCTCAACTCTAGCCCCACTCTTCACACCTGAAGCTCCAAGTCTCCATCTTACCTGAAAATGGTAGAAAACCTACTTCACAGGGCCCTGCTGAGCCTTACAAGGTACCCTGTAGAGGGCCTAACAGCTGGCACCCCTAGCAGGTACTCAACAATGTTGGTTTCAGCCCCTTCCATAATTGTATCACCACGTTTCTTAAAATCTAGGGGTGCCAGGGCACCAGTGTTTTCCACAGATATGACACGGCCATGGCGTTTACACCCTATGACCAGAACTCACGGGGTCCTCAGCGAGAAATGAATATGTTTACGGTTGTTAGCACAAAGCTTTCAGAAATATCTGAACCTTTATATCTCAAATAAAAGAGAAAACGAAAAGAAACACAAGAAGGGGGCTTGCCAGGGGCATATCACACTCCCCTCTGGAGGGCATCGTCATTGTCAGAATCCCAGCAAAGAACCAAAAGGAGGGATGCCAGGGAAGGGGCGTGCCTTTCTGCAAGACCAAGAGCAGAGGCCAGACCTTGGGTGGGGGAGGCGGGGTGAGAAACAATGCTCCACACTCACGGGGACCTGACTGGAGCCTCGCATCCCGAGGAGGGCACATCAGGCAGGTCAGCTTTACTTCACAGATGTAAGGCTGAAAAGAGGCTGGGAGAAGCCCAAGTCATAGACCGACCGGGCACAGGGCGAGGCCAGGACGAGAGCCAAGCCAACTGCTCTCCGTGAAGACCTCAGCCACGTGGAGCAGTGCATCAGGGCAGGGCAGGCTCCCATTGACCAGGACCAGGACCCGGACCCGGACCCGGGCAGGGCCTCCAGTCTCCACTAGGACCTGTGGAGGATGTGGCAGGCTTCGAACAGCACTTCTCAAGACTGCAAGGGCAGAAGTGCACAGTCTTTGCCTGGGCCAGCACAGCCCAGCAGTCAGGGTCTAGGCTCCTCCTGCTTGGGCAAAACGAAACCTGGCAGATGGAGCCCAAAGTCTGAGGGAAAGTACAGAATCACTCAAACACCAGTTACACAACTGGTAGGACATTAGTGATTTGAAAGAGCCACTTCCTGCTCATGTGACTGTATCAAAGTGACGAACTGTGACAGAAATGCACTTTGCAAGTTTGCACAAAGCAGCTGGCGGCAATGACACCATATCATGACTTTAATGCCACTCACCACACTGTAAATCTAAACACAGAGCCCAGAACACAGATTCTCCTACTTCAGTTACTACTCAGCCCCACACGTCCCCCTCCCAGGAGCCAATGGTATGTCAGTGACCTCACCCCAAGTCACACTGGACCACTACACCTGGCTACAACCCTAACTCAGTGTGGTAGGCCCCCAGCCCTTTGGAGAAATCAGGACACAGAGGCTCAAGGCGAGGACACAGACAAGTCCACGGTGAGATCAAGATCTGAACCCAGGTCCCTGATAACTTGACCACAGCATGCTGTTCCAGGGCAGGGGTCCAGTCCCCAGGTCACCCTAGGAGAATTCTCGGCACAGGCTTCAGGGACTGCACTGCCCACCCACTCCAGAGTAGTGGGGCCCTCCTGCCATCTCCACAGTCAGCTCCTGGCCGGCCGCCTGGCTCCGGGATGCGTGTCTGTCTCCATCTGAACATGGTGTGCATGGCAGTCTGACCTACACCACGGCCTGCAGAGTTCAGTGCCCCAGGAAGAGGATGCGGACGCAGGTGCTGGTCCTTTTGTAAGGTCCGCTTCCCTGAGCCCAGGTTCCTGACGACTGGTACGCTGGTGGGAAGGAGACATCTACAAACTATCCAGGAAGGGCTCCGGGGCTGTTCCACTTGTGAGCTGCGCCTGCTGCCCCCACTTGTGACAGTGTGGGCAGCGTCCCTTCTCAGGGAGGGAGCACCATCACAGGCACTGGATTTGATGCCAGTCACTGCTTTGGCTGCAAATGTGCCCCCCAGAGTTGGGGCTGTCTAACAGCACTTCACCCCTCTTCCAAACCTGCTTGTAAAAAGCAGAAGCAAAATCTTGACAAGATAACAAAGTACCAGAAACTACAACCAACACAGACCTGGAACCACTAAAAACAGCACTAAACACCAAACATCACCTAACCCGAGATGAAATCGCCAACTCTCCACCCTGCCCCTCCTGAAAAACCCAAAGCAGCCCCGTGAAAGCAGGAGCAACACCCTGAGAGCAGGGAGACCGGGCAAGGAGCAATCTGGCTCGCCCCACCTGCGGGTGGTCGCTGAGCCTGGGCCTCCTCCCCTTGGCAGGGGCCCTGCCACTCTGGACCACGAGACACTGGGGCGAGGGCCGGGAGGAGCGGGGCAGCCACCACAAGCAGCCTTCCTTAACTTCTGCTTCAAGGCTGAAAGAGAAGACAAAAGGCTGCAGTATTATTGCTGCGAGGGGCTCCTTCAAACCCCACCCTCCTCCCAGCTCCGTACCCGGGCTCCTCTTGGGACACAGTGAGCACCACTGCCGTGCGCACACATTCAGGGCAGGAAGATAAAATACGCATGGTGAGATTCTCAGAAACAAATTTTGAATTCAAGAGCTTTCCAATTTTGCTGGAAAAAGTAAACATCTTTAAACAAAGACATACTCACGCAGCTGTCTCAGTAAACCTCTCTCTAACCCTAAGGAACAGGTTACTTCAAGAGGCAGGAGAGCGCTGGGGCGAGAGGGCCAGCCCAGTGGCTGTCATGTCCGGGCAGGCCTGCCCAGACCAGGCCCCAACCCACCTCTGCACCCCAGCACCCATCCGCCTCCAAACCCAAACCCTCCCGACCCACCAGCTGCTCTCTGCCTCCCAGCGGTGACATCCACAGGGATCTCACACTTGGTATACGCCAAACACTCATCTAAGTGCTTGCTGTGTATTAATTCACTGAATCTTCACACAGGTGAAGTGATTAATGCACAGAGAGGTTAGGCAACTTGCCTGGGTTCACTCAGCTAAGACGTGGCAGGCCCAGGATGCAACCTCCGGAACCTGAACTTTTAACCACTATTCAGTGTTCTCCCTCTCAGGAGCTCTGCCCTAAATAGGAAGACTCTTCTCGCCCCCTTTTTACTGGGGGCAGGGCTAGGCTCATCGAAATGCTCAAGACAGACAGGATGAGGCAGGGCAAGTGACATATGCCAGCAAAGCCCTCACAAGCAAGCAGCCCCTCCAGAACGCTGCCCCCGGGGCTATGCTGAACCCTCACCTGAAAGGCACAGCATCCCTCTGCCAGCTATCCCTAAAGCCATCAGCATCACCCTCCCTGGCGCCCCTTCACGGAGAGGTAGCCCTGCCAGGCGCTGACTGGGCAGAGGGAAGGAGGACTCGTAGCTCTGGAGGGCCAGCGCAGGGCAGGCCAATCAAGGGTAAAACCAGACCAGTCCCCCAGTGCTTCTGGAAAGCACCTCAGGGCTGGCCTAGCTAAAACCCAAGGAGGGGATGGCGCAAGGTCAGAAGCAGGAGGGTGCACTGGGGGTTCCCACGTCCATCCTGAAGGATGAGAGCGCCTCCAGCTCACCGGCCAACTCCCAGCACCCCACACACAGCGGAGGGAGGACCAGGCCAAGCCCCCCGCCTCCTCCCCACAGAGGGTCTACCTGCCTGCTCTCTGTCCATCAACCAGCACGCGCAGACAGCCCAGGACCTCTCCTTCCTCACTAAGCGACTTGAGGGCAGTGCCCAGGAGAGGCGCCCCTTGAGCTGAGTCTAAAGGACAAGGAGCAGCCCTGGTGCAGAGAGGAGGTGAGACTGGGTGCCCATCAGAGACCTGGGTGTGCACAGCATGCGTGTCTAGCGGATTCCATGGGTGAGTCAGAGGAGACAAGCCTGGCGAGACCGGACCGGGAAGGAGCATGCTAAGGGATGTGACTTTTTCAGTAGAGTCCTGCCTTCCTGAATTAGGTTCCAGTTTCTGAGCGCAGGGCCTCGGCACGTGCACGTCTCCTCGACGCACTGCTGGGTGGGAACCACGTGGGCCTGAGGAAGCTAACTGGTGTGGAGTACAAAGAAACCACTGAGTGATGTGATGCAGGTGTCCGCCACAAATGGGATGGCCCGAACTCCGGAGCGGCGGTGGGGATGCAGAAAAAAGACAAGCAGAGAACAGAGATAAAGGCCTAGTTCAGCAGAATCTGGCAAGTGGCTAGATATGGGGGAGGGGGCATGGCAGTCTCCCCCAGGTTTTTCCTTGGTTATGGAGTAGACAAGTGGTCCATTAACTAAGGGAGGCAAGACAGAAATAGGGGCATGGGCAGGGTTTAGACCCAGGGGCCTGCAGGTCCAAGCGCCATTCAAAGGAAACTCTCCAGGCTGGTGGATACAGAGTTTAGGTTCAGGAGGGACGTCTTCCTGGTTCTCGAAGCTTTAAATCCTAACTTACTGCTGCAGCAAAGAAAATAGAAACAGCCCCTGAGCATTTAGTGATACTTTCTAATACAGTGAGAATAGTTTCAAATGACCTGGCATAATAAAACACTAAATCAACAGTCTCTTAACTCAGAGTTGTAACAAGAGCAAAAAGGTCCCAGTACCCTGAGACAAATGTTTCTGTCCTGGTGGACACCTCAAGAAAAGGTCCCAATGTTGCAATAACAAGGACACTCTTTCCCAGGGCCTGTCCCAATTACCTCTTAATAGAGAAACATTTACAAAGAACATCATTAAGGCAGGCTAAAACAGTCCCAACTTCCTAGGATGCATGAATTTTGGGTAAAAAAATGCACTGCTTTCCTCGATTCCCCAAAACCCAGTGGATTGAGAACGCTTACACTGGCACGACACCATTTGTAAAACTCCCGACACATAACACACCTACCACCTGCACGCACTACTCCTCCGTGTTAATTACCCAACCACAGATACTAAACCTGGGCTCAACAGCAACTAGTTCACTGCTTAGTATGATGAATTCCAAGGAATGAACTGTCATTCGGAAACCCCTCCTACTCACCCACAGGTGACTATGGACTGAAAGTACATGAGTATGGAGTTCTGAGTAAATGTTACTTGAACAGCATTAAAAGGTTGCCACAAATCTCAATTCCTTATCTCAATAGTTGTACCATAACAACTAATAAAAGTCACCCCTCATTTAAACCCACAGGTTTCCCCACTGTGAAAAGCCCTTCTGGGAAGACACCCAGCTGGAAGGCCCTTAGAGGGGATGAATGCAATCCAGACGCTATAAAGAAATGATCAGACGGCAACCAATTTCCCTCAGCCACACCTACAGGTTTCACTTTTGTAACTATTTCCCCTCCTGACTGAAGCAATGGTTACAATCTGGTTGTTGCCATCAATGCTGAATTAGCTGCTTGCAAATTAAAATGTAGTTAATGTTTTGTTAACATTGTAATTCCTAAAAAGGGTTTTCAAAAAGGCTAATACTTTTGGTAAATGCTTTTTAAAGACTTGATCATACTCACTTTGCCTAAAGTAACTTCTCATCCATATATGCAAATCACTCCACTTTTAATAATGTATCTTACACTATCTGCAGACAGTCCATTGTTACAAAGAAATCTTTGATTCCAAGTAAGTCAGAAAATAGTTTCTGAGGAAATCTAAAGTTCTTTAAGAATTTTCAACATCACTGTCAACATCTGTTTACTTTTCATCATTGAAAATCTTTTCTAGTATCCACCCCATGTACCCATCAACCTGCATGGATAATTTTTTTTTTTTAATATAACCTAACCTGACTCTCAGAGCCAATGATCAGCCTCTTGTAACCAGCATTCCTACTGAACTGAAAAACTTTCATCCACAATTCAAGAAACAACATACTCCTCCATGCATCTTTGGAAGGAGAAAGGAGGCAGTGTGACAAGGAGCACGGAACTTGGGATTTGGAGCCAGGCAGATGTAGCATGTCACCTCTCCCCGGCATGGGCTGCTGCTCCACCTTAAGTAACACTCTTAACCTAAGTCTCACACCCTTCTTATTTGTAAAATAAAGATGATGATGCACTAACTTTAAGAGTTATTAAAAAGATAGGAAAAAACTTAAGCAAATGATCTAGTGCTTAAGTACTCAGTTAATGTTACATATTTTTTCTGAATTACAATTCTTTTAAAACAAACAAAAAAATTATTTAAAAAACCATAGTAACACCCATCTCAGACCCCTGCGAGCCTGGGAGCCCCACACTGGGTCAGCTTGGCTAGACTAAGGGATACTAGGGTGAATTAGGTCAAGATCCCTGCCCTTTAGGAACCCAGTAGGAAAGACAAGTCTAACACAAATCCAATTGTGACAAGTGTTCAAACAGAAACGTAAAGAAAGTGCTGTGGTCACACAAAGGAGGAAACAACTCATTCTGAAGGGGGAGGGGACGGGAGGCCTCACAGAGTAGCTGGCCTTGGAGTTAAACACAGGAATTCCCTGCAAGGGGGGAAGTCGAGGGGAAGGCAGCCTTTCTCAAGTAGAACAAACAGCAGGTGCAAAGGAGACCTCAGGGCACGTGGTCAGGTAAGGGCAGTGAGGGCAGGGGGCTTTGGAGTCAGTCAGAACTAGTCGATCATAGCACACTCTCCCCTAGCTTGGAAAACTAGGGCAAGCCTTGCATTCCACCTTCTCACCTACAAACTGCGAATAACAGGGTCTACTTCACAGGGAAGATTAAGCACGATCAAGAATGTGAAGGACATGACACATTGTAAAATAACTATAACTCAATAAAAAAAAGTTTAGGAAAAAAAAAAATGTGAAGGACAGAGCTGCACAAAGTAAAAGCTAAGGAAAAAGGAAGCTACTGTGACTAGGTGTAAGGGTGGTAGGGAACCACGGAGCAGGAGGTGTGACTGAACAGATTACTTTCAAGCAGCCTAAGGGTCTGGCATGCCAAGAAGTTAGGATTAACTTCTGAGGACAATAAAAGCACAGAGGAATTTGATAGGAGTGAATGGATTAAAATTTGCTTTAGAAAAAGAACTGTGGAGGCTGTGAAGGCAAGTCAGAGAAGGCGAGAACTCTGGAAGGCACCCGAGAGATGAAGGTATAGATTCAAGAAATTTCAGGAAGATGAGAGAGGAAGGTACATCCAGGTATCTTTCGATTAAAATCCGAACGGCTTCCTGGATGACTTGGGGAGCAGAGAAGGGAAATAAGCGAATAACAGTCCTCTTATCCAGATGACTGTGTGAATGATGGTGTCACCAACAGAGAAGTCTGGAGTCTGCTGACGGTTCTTTTGTGCCCACTTCCAATCCAGTTTTATGTAGTTCAATGTCGTTCCAGCCCTTAGCGAACAAAAGAAAGGAAACGTTCCCAGGGAGGGAGGGCCCAGGGGCTGTGACTCCAAGTTCAGTGTCTGGTTCTACGGAGCACTGCTCTACCCAGGAGGAACCCCAGCCCTTTATCTCCCCTCAGGAAACCAGCTCCTTGGCCCTTTTTATTTCCGGCCGGTGCAGCCCGGCAGCACCTTCGGCCGGGCAGCCGGCTCGCAACCCTAGGCGAGTTCGGCTCCGCGGGACGCTGGCAAACACACTCGAGAAAGAACTAGGCTCGGGTGGCATCCGTGCTCCTCACCCGAGGAGCCAATTAGCAACACGGACCCTGCTGCATTCAAGATACAAAGTACCAAGTTATTTTTATAAACTTTGGCCGGTTTTGACTCCAACCCCCTCGGCCCGGCCAGGCCGGTGGCACTTTGCTCTATCAGGAGAAGGAGCGCGGAGGACGAGGGGCGGGCAGGGAAGGAGCTGGGCAGGAGGCCCGCGCCGCGGCCGGCCGACCCCCGCCCTCCCGCCTCCCGGGGCAGGACTTGCCGCTGTGTGACTCCGCAGTCACAGGCGACAGTCTGCTCGCACCCGGCGCAACCTAGAGCGCCTGCCACAGACCGGCCTAACTTTGGCCCCGCGGCCGCCTCCCCGCGAGCCCCCCGCCCCGCGCGGCCCGCCCGGCCGGCTCCCAGCCCGGAGCGCTGCGGCCCAGGGCGGGGCGGCTCCGCGGCGCGGGCTCGCTCCGGCCGCGCTCCGGCGCTCGGGCCTCCCCCGGCGCCGGTGGGCCTGTCGCCGCCGCCCCGGCCCGGGGGCCGCCACCGCCGGAGCGAGCCCGCGGACCGGGCGGGGCGGCTGGACGGGGCCGGCGGGGGCCGGGGGCCGGCGCGGCCTGGCGCTCCCGTCGGGGCTGCGGCCTAGGCGGCCCCGTTAGCTCCCTCAGCGCGCAAGGCCCGTGGCGGCGGAGCCGCACGGGGCGGGGGGCGCGCGGCGGCGGCGCCCGAGGGGCCCGGGCGGCCGCGGGGCCCTGGCCCGCCGCCGCCCCCCGCCCGCCCGCCGGCGCCGGAGAATGGCTTTTACCTTCATCAGCCTCCTGCTGGCCGCCATCTTGGATCTGGTGCTGCTGCTGGCCCAGAATGCATCGCGGCCGCCGGGCGCCGGAGCCCCCGCACTTCCTGGAGCGGGGGAGGGGCGGGCGGCGGCGCGGCGCCTGGCGAAGCGCCTACTGTGCGCCGGCGGCGGCGCGGGAGGCCGGGAGAGCGGGGCCAGCGCGAGGAGGCCGTGCCCTCACGGGCGTCCAGTGCGGTGGCGCTTGGAAACAGTGCCTGGCACACAGTAGGTTCACAGTGAACATGAGATGGGTGAGCAGCCAGGCACTGCTAAGCGCTGCTAAGGGCGAAAGGAAAACCGGGTGACGGGAGTGGCTGTGCGGACCTACTTCTCATCAGGACGTCGGGAGCCTCCCTGAGGGAACAGAAGAAATTAATAATAGCTAACACGCACCGTGAACAGCTCCATTTCACAGAAGCACAGAGGAGGCCCAGGGTTTGCCCAAGGTCACGCAGTCAGCCAGGGGCAGGGCCCGACTGCTGCTCCACAGTCTACGCTGGGACCTGGACCCTGGGAAGGAGCAGCCCGAGGGAGGAAGGGGAATGCTTCAAACAGGGGAAGCAGCACGGGCAGAAACCATGGGACCGTCCGAGTGGCCAGAATGGAGTAAGACAGTTTAGAGTGAGCGAGGAGGGTGGGTGACAGACAGCCTTGTAGGAACCAGAGACATGTGGCTTTTCTTCTCCGTGGGGTGAGTGGCCTTCGGCGGATGAACAGCAAGCAGCCACAGAGCGAGACGCGCGTGTGTAAGGAGAGGACTCTGGTTGGAGGATGGAGGATGAGGTAGGTAGAGGATGAGAGGGGAGCAGGGCCATTGCAGCCACCGGGGCAAAGAGGTGATGGTGGTTTGGACCACAGGTGGCAGTGCAGGCAAAGAGGAGGGTATAGCTTCAGATCATTTAAGCTGGTGATGGAATTTTTCTCCATTCTAAGAGCAATCAGTTAAAAAAAAAAAGCAGTTTTCTATGAGAGGAGAGAGAAAAGGTACTGGAGATGTATAGCCTGGAATAGAGCCAGCCTCCCACCCAGCATCTGGGAGCCCAGGCTTAATACAGGGAAAGAGTGGGGGAAAACTAGATGCTAGGAGGGCAGGGTATAGCTCAGTGATAGAGCATGTGCTTAGCATGCACGAGGTCCTGGGTTCAATCTCCAGTATCTCCATTAAAAAAATTATAAAAAAGAAACCTAATTACCTCCCCCCGCAAACAAAAACCCAGAAACTAGATGATAAACCTTATACATTTAAGGACCCTGTGTGCCTTTTATTTCCCCCAAGGGCTGACACACAGTGGGAGCTCAGTAAAAATTTGGCAAATGTATGAGGGACTCCATAAGCCAGCTCCTTAGAGCTGGAGGAGACTTGGGAACCTGGCTTGGGAACTGACTCCATGGTCCTACTGTGCACTGGACCTGGTGCTTAGTGGGCCCAGGTCACAGAGGGAGCATGGTTCCTGCCCCTCACCTTGACATGCTAAACCAGGAACAGAGAGTGCGATTGGGAGAGGTGAGTGCTGAGAACTAGCCTTTGCTGTGGTTTCTCCCATATCCTCACCCCCTGGGCAAGATGGCTCTCTTCCGCCCACATTGCAAGTAGGGAACAGAGGCCCTGGGCAGCAGAGTGCCGTGGTTAAACAAGCACATGGTCTGTCCAAGTATGAAAGCTGCCTGGTCTTTGGGGCCCCTGTCCTGCTCTTAAACCTCCACTGCTCCCCTGTCTTCTTGTCACCCTAGCTCTCCTCCACTCCACCCACCCTGTTCATCCAGACCTGACCTTTCCATGCCATGCCCCCGAGCCTCCCATCCAGAATGGTCTCTTCCTCCTCTTCCCTCTCCTTCTGGGTTCCAGGCCCTCCTGCTCAAACTGACCGCAGTTGCTCCTTCCTCCAATCAGCTCAGGTCCTGGATGTTCACCTGCTAGGTTCAGGGGAGGAGATACAGAGGTGGCACTTGCTGTCAAGAGGCTTGTCACACCCTAGGGAGGCAAAAGGAAAACAGGTGTGAGGGTTTGGTGAGGTGCACAGGCTCAGTGGAGGGTCCTTACCGGGACCAGGGTCTGGGCCCAGGAGAGGAGGAAGCATCACAGGGTGAAGTGCCTCTGCTAAGGCAGGAAACTGGCAGTGGCACTCACTGAGCGGTGCCTGGCTCTGGGCTGGACATTTACACCCACCACTGAGCTCCTTGGCACAGCAGAGCCATACTAAGATGCTCTATCTCACGGGTGAGGAAGCTGGGGCCCTGAGAGAAGTAGCCTGCCCTGCGTCACCCAGCTGGGAAGGGAGCTCCAGGAGTGGAGCCCACTGTGGTCCATGTGGTGACGTTCCACCTTGACCTCCCTCTGTGGCCCAAAGCCTCGCATCCTGCATCCCTTCCTTCCCCCAACCAGTGCCCCAGCCTCTGCCATGCCCTTTGCCTGTGGTGCCCTGTTCGTTCCCTCCCCCAGCACCCCCTTGTCCATCTGGGAGGTGGTAGTCATGCCTCAGGACTAGCATGACTTTCCACGCCCACTTGGGGAACTTGACAGCCTGCAGTGTGCTGGGTCCCCCAGGATGAATGCACAAGCCTTCCTTTGACGCCTGCAAACAGCCTCTGAGGTCAGAACTGTTACCAGCCCCACTGACAGAGAAAGACACGGAGGCTCAAGGGGCCAATCAAGTTTTCCCTCAGCCACCTGGCTGGTCAGAGGATCAAGCCCAAGTCTACTCTCCGACTGCAAGGTCTGGGAGACTCAGCCGACCCAAGGGCTCCCTCTTTCTCTTCTCCCCCACCCCCATTCTCTCTCTTTCCCTCCATCCTTCCTTCCTCCCTTCCTTCACAACCTCCACTAGAGTTTCTCTGTGCTTAGTGAATGAAGAAATTAACACAGCACCTGCCCCCCACCTACTGCCCTGACCAGACTGGGTGCTTGGCAAATGTTTGAGGAAGGAAAGACTCCCCTGACCTAGAGCCTTGGCCAACTGGCTGGACAAAAGTTATCGCCGCTGGTGTCAGTCAGCCTTCAGGCTGCATAGGGAGGAGGGTGATTGGAATAGGCCCAGAGTGGAGAGAAAGGCAGATGCAGAAGACAGAAGATGGGTCTGTCCTGGTGACAGTGGGCAGGCGGAAGCCAAGATGCTGCCAGCAGCAGCAGGGTCCTTGGGAAGCAGCAGCCACTTGTCTGGGAGCTTAGGGGTCACAATGGGACTCCAGTGGCCAGAGCCAGTGCGCCAGACCATATCGACACCAGTTCAGAGCCCGGAGTTGGGTCACATGGGCCTGGGCACAAGTCCTTGTGGAACCGAGGCAGTTTCCTCCTCTGGAGAGGACAGTGCCAGTTTCCCTGGCTATGGTGAGGACTCAGGGACAAGGCTGGTCATGTGCTGGTGGGGATGGGTTGGCATACACCTGGGAAGCAGGGCCAGGGCTGCCAGGTAAGAGGAAGAGAGCTAGAAGCTGGCACACACTGCCCCACGCAGGAGGGTGTGGACCAGCCACGGTCAGCTGCAGAGCCCAGGAAGCAGAGGCAGACACCGGCAGGTCCCTCTCCAGGTTTCTATCCAGGAGGGAACAGTGCTGGTAGTGCCAGGCCTCCCATGACCAAGAACAGGGAGTTCTGCTTGCAGTGCTGCTGAGGGACCCTCTGTGAGCTCCAGTTTCTCCCCCAGGCACAGGAGCACCAAGACAGAATTGTGAAGAATTGAAGCCAGGAGGGAGTAGGCCTGCCCCAGGCAGGGTAGGCACAGGGCGAGGGGTGGGGGTGGGGGTGCAGGGAGGGCTGGTGCAGGCGGCCAGACTTCACGGGGCCACGGGATTGGCAGGTCCCTCGGCCTAAATCTGACCTTAGCTCTGGGCAGCATCACACCGTCTCTGGCCTTAGCTCTTGGGAAGCCTGCTCTGGTGGGGTCTTCACCCTGTAAGCACCATACCCCTCGCTCCCCTCACTGGACCCCTCTCTGAATTCACTTGGTTCCTTTGCCATATTTGTGTTTCACATCTGCATCTGCCCTTAGGTTGTGAATGCCACAGGGACAGAGGCCACCTCTGGCCAGCTGGTCTCTGCCTTCTTCAGTTGTGTAATTATTGAGCACATCCCACATACCAGGCAGCCTCCTAGATGAGGAGACATCGGAGAACAGGCAGAAAACACATGGACCCCAAAGTGAGAGGAGCAGGCTGGAAGGCTGGAGGTTCTGGAGCTCTGGAGGTTAGGAGCTTAAAGGTCTCCGCTGGGTTCTCAGGATGGAGCCCAGGGCCCTCACCAAGGCCACCAGCTCTGCAGAGCTCAGAGTTTAATGGTGTTTCTAGAGTTTTAAGTCACCCTAAAAATCTGACAAATGTCACTCGTCAGTGGCTGTGTCTCATCGAAGCAGGTAGGGACACTGTCCCCTCCAGCTCTGGCCCTTCAGTATTTCCCAGGAGCCCTGGAACCCCAAGGAACCCAGTTTGAAAACCACCCATGTAATCTATCCCTGTCATATTATAGGCAAGAAAGCTGAGACTCAGAGAATACGGTCTGGCTCCCCAAGCTCAGAGTCCCTGGGGGTGACAGGCAGGTCACTGGACAGTCACCGTACATGTGATGAGTGTGTGGTAGCTTGCTCATACTTGGGACTGCACTCACAAGGGCCTTGAGTGGCACCAGCATGGGCAGTCGCTGGATGGTTACTGTGTCCCCAAGACTCACCCAGGGTCCCCTCCCTGATGCAGACCTGATGGCTAGAGGCCTTGCTTGAGCTGCAGCAGGACAGCCAGGCTGTGGGCCCCACCCAGATTCGTCATAGCTGCCCTTGTGCCCTGGAAGCCACCCACTCCCTCTGAGCCTCGGGGCCTCAACCTCCATCACACAGAGCTCTGCTAAGGGCCCCATGAAGACATGCTTCCCCGTGGCAACACAACCACCTGGCACATCCCTCTCACCTCTCAAACAAAAGAGCACCTGGAGCCACAAGTCCCTGAGCTCTACTTACTCGCTGCTGTCCAAAGGCATCCCCGTGCCACAGCGGGCTTCAAGGGAACTCAGTCCGAAATACAGATCACGGCAGAAAAGGTGGAGCCCATCAGCCCCAGGCTGTGAGCACAGCATGTGCTTCTCTGAGCCATGGTTTTCCCACCTGCGAGCTGGGGCCAAGATCATCTGCCTGCCTACCAGGGGACCTGACTGTGAGAAGAGTGTCTGTCTGTCCTGCACCAGGAGCAACCCAGGAAGGTCGGTCCCAGAAGAGAGGCTGTATAGGGGAGAGGAAGTTCACTCAAAGGGTCCTGTGGGGGCTTGTGGCTGGACAGCCTCCCTCAGAGTAGCACAGCCTGAGTCGTGAAAGGCCCAGTGCTGCCCAGGCCAGGCTGGCACACACACTGAGAAGCAAAGGGGTCTCTGATGGATCACATGTGTGTCACAAGATAAGGACTGGATGCAAGTGGCCGGGTACCAGATGTCCATCCACATCTCCCAGGGGGCCACTTGGTGCTGGGGCAGGAAGCCGTGTGTGTGTGTGTGTGTGTGTTCTCTGCAGCTCAGGACCCTCCAGCATCTCTGCTGAGGACTGAGCCTCACTCCCTGCCCAGCCTGATGCCTCTGCTCAAGACCCCAGTGGGAAGCCTGGAGCCTAAGGACACAGCCCTTGCTGCCAGTTGGTACCTGACTGTGGGAGGCTGGCCAGCCATGTCACCAGGTGAGGCCATGCCCTTCATGCCCTGCCTCCCTGCCTGGCCCTGAGTCCCTAACCCTCCTTTCTAGGGAGGGACTTTCACTTACCCGCCTCTGAGCCTCCTCTGAGCCCACCCTGGGCAGGGACACAAATGTGTATCAGACACATCCCTGCTGTAAAAGGAGAGGCACCAGGTTGTGTGATCAGAGCTGCAGAGTCCTGGCTTGACCAAGCCTGGCCTGGAGAGTTGGGGAAAGCTTTCTGGAGGAGGCACTGCTAAATAGAGGCCAAAGTGAAGACAAGATTGGTAGTAGGTGAGTGGACACACCCCACTAGCCAGCCCAGTCACCTTGAGCAGAACCCTAATCCCAAGGGACTTAGGACTTCTAATCTGGAAAATGGGTGGTTTAAATCATGTATAGCAGGCATTGGCACCGAACAAGACACACTTAGTAGGTCTGCAGTGGGCAGTGTTATTTTTGTCTCCAGCCAGGTTGGTATCCAAGGCAGAGGGAACAGCACATGCAAAGGCCCAGAGGCCTTTGAGCCAGAAGAATCCTTCAGACTCCTGGAAGCAGCTTGTGAGGATCCAAGCCAAGCCCTGGAGAGCGAGATGGGAACTTACACATACCTCTGCAGCTCCTACTCTACACCCAGCCCTCAGCTGACAGAGTCCTCATGTCCCTCCAACCCTGGGAAGCTGGTGGTATTAATACACCCACTGTGCAGAGGCTGGGAGAGGTGAGGTCACCAGCAATGGCCCTTCAGCCAAAAAGTGGCAGAGCCTGGATGGCTTCCCACTTGCCACAAGGCATTGGGAGTGAGTCCAAGGGAGCACAGAGAGTACCTGCATGCTTCCACCATGACAGCCCTGCCCAGCCTCAGCCCAATCCCTGCCTTACAGACCTCAGTTTCCCTACCTGTGAAAGAGGGCCTAAGATTAAAATCAGTGAGCTGCCAGGGAGCCTTGCTCTGTTTGAGCACCGTAGACACTCTCACCTCCTTGAAACCTTACAAACAGAGGAAATGAATGCTCAGAGAGGTCAGGGAACTCTGGGAGGTCACACAGCACAGAAGGGAGCCACATATTAGCCCATTTTACAGATGACAACATGGGAGTGACTCAAAAAGCTGAAGGACTCTTTGACCCCAAGGCCCACCAGCTCTAAATCTGACACAATGCCCCTTGGAGAGCCATGGAAAGTTCTCTGGCCCTGCTGTCTCCAGGGAGGTGGTTTAGGGACCCAGCTGGGCCCATGAGGGCCTCTGGCTTTACTTTGTGGAAAAGCAGGCAGCCCCAGGCACTCCTGGGCCAGACCAAAGGGCAGGCTAGGCCCTCACATCAGCCCCATCCTCTCACCTCCCTCCCTGCTGCCCCCACCCTGGGGTTCCACTTGACCCTCTCTCCTTCTGCAGACGTCAAATGTGAGGCTCCCCGCTGGGACAAAGCCTGGGGAGGGGTCCTCCCAATTACAACCTTGAGATTGGTTGGATGGAGTCCGGGTGCCCACGGAATCTGGAGGCAGAATTTTGCAGGTTTGCATCCCTACGTCGCTACTTCTCGGCTATGTGACCGTGGGGAGGATGGTGGGGAGCATCCCTGCAGGGTGATTGTAAAAGTGAACCAAGAAATCACAGGTCAGGCCTCTGGTCCTCAAAGGAGCCCTTCTCGCCTGTCTCAGTTGGCACCATGCCCAGGCCATGGGCTGGAGACTTCTGTGTCAAATGGTCATAGGAGGTTTATAGGTAATATATATCATATAAAGCATGCAACTCTTTGGAAGGGGTCCTTGGCAGGGTAGGTGCAGTGGGGGTGCAGCAGTCAGCTGCCTGCCCAGGGTTCACCCCCAAGTTTGGGCATATCTTATTGTGGTTTCTAGTCACCACACCACCTGAATCCGTATCCTGGCCAGGTGGGGTCTGCTCACTCCGCATTGGTGATCTTGACTCACATGCTAAGTAAGCCCTTTTCTCCAGGCCCAGAGAAGCTGCTCAGGCTTCCCATGAGCTGTTGTCCTGGAAGGGGTCATGTGGTACCTGGGTCACAAGGGACATGGTACCAGGAACAGGGAGACGCCTGGGGTCAGAGACACCCCTGGGCATCCTGGGAAGGGCAAGCGCTGTGTTGAGCAGGGGTGTGTAGAGTCCAGCCCCTACGCAGGCAGCCGAGAGAGGAGTGCGTGCTAGTGTTCCCACCGCAGGGGGTGGGGGAACGCGCCCAGAGGCGGAAGGAGCTCGCGGAGACCCTCAGGGGCGGGAAGGGGCGCGCGGGGCGGTTGGCCGCGGCCGGGGCGGCGGCCGTTGGCGAGCGGCGGCCTGGGCCAGGCGAGGTCAGGCGTCTGGCCAGGCCGCGGCCACCATGACCAAGGACTCGCCCAGCCCTTTGGGCGGGGGCCGCGCGACACCCAAGAAGCAGGCTACTCCGGGCCCGGCGGCGGTGGCGGTGCTGGAGGAGCAGAGGAGGGAGCTGGTGAAGCTGCGGGCCGAGCTGGAGGCGGAGCGGGTGCGCGGGCGAGCCGAGCGGCGGCGCTTCGCGGCCCAGGCACGCCAGCTGCGGGAGGCGGCCGAGCGGGAGCAGCAGCAGCTGGTTGACCACCTGCGCTCCAAGTGGGAGGCCCAGCGCGGCCGGGAGCTGCGGCAGCTGCAGAAGGAAATGCTGCGGGAGCGCGAGGTCGAGATCCGGCAGCTGCTGCGCTGGAAGGAGGCCGAGATGCGGCAGCTGCAGCAGCTGCTGCACCGCGAGCGTGACGGCGTCGTGCGCCAGGCCCGGGAGCTGCAGCGCCAGCTGGCCGAGGAGCTGGTGAACCGCGGCTACTGCGGCCGCGCGGGGGCGCCCGAAGTCGCCGCCGCGCAGTGCCGCTGTCGCCTGCAGGAAGTGCTGGCGCAGCTCCGCTGGGAGACGGACGGCGAGCAGGCCTCGCGCATCCGCCACCTACAGGCGGCCCTCGACGTGGAACGCCAGCTCTTCCTCAAGTACATCCTGGAGCACTTCCGCTGGCACCCCGCTCTGTCCGGCGTCCCCGACCCCCAGGCGGTGGAATCTTCGGAAGAGCGGTCCCCTGAGACCGCCGTAAAGTCCGCACGTCGACTCGAATCCCTCGGCAGCCTGAATGCGGGCACCCGCGCACGCTCCCGCTCCCTCGAACGGGTGCCCTCGGCGAGCTCCGGCTCCCCAGACAGCCTGCTCCCCGTGCGCGTCAGCTCCCTCGATTCCTTGGCACCAGCGAGTTCCCGCTCGCTCGACAGCACCCTGAGTCGCCCCAAGGCCCCGGAATCCTCCTCGCCAGATGCCTCCATCCTGGGCTCCCTGTGCCCCCCGCAGCCGCCACCATCGGAGCACAGGAGACCTGACGACCCACCAGGAGGGGAAGAGTCCAGGAGCCAGACCTGCGAAGCCCTGACTCCTTTGTCGCCGGGCCAGGACTATGGCGAGCTCGTGAAGCAGAACTCAGAGCTGACCGAGGCGTTGCAGGTGCTGGCCCTCCGCTGCTCTAGCCTCCGCGAAGAGAACCTGAAGCTGCGGCGCGCTGGCTTCCCCGACGAGGCGGACGAGAAGGTGAAGCGGCTCAAGGTGAAGCACGCCGAGCTAACTGGCCTCGCGCGACGCCTGGAGGACCGGGCCCGCAAGCTGCAGGAAACCAACCTGCGGGCTATGAGCGCGCCTGTGCCCGGCGATAGCCTTGCTGGGGAGCTGTGCCAGGCCCTCGCCCGCCAACGCGCGCGGGACTTGTCGGAGCAGGCGAGCGCGCTGCTGGCCAAGGACAAGCAGATTGAAGAGCTGCGGCAGGAGTGCCACCTGCTGCAGGCGCGTGTCGCCTCAGGCCTTAGCAGCGCACAGCTCCCTGGCGGGGGCGCCGCCTGCGCCCTGTGGCTTAACGTCAGCGACTTGGACCGGTTGCAGCGCGAGTCCCAGCGGGAGGTGCTGCGCCTGCAGAGGCAGTTAAAACACTGCAGCAGGAACGCAAAGCAAGGGGAGGAGGGAGGAGGCAGGAGGAGGAGGAGGGAGATGGCGCAAGTGCAGGAGCGCTGGAGCTGGAGCTGGGTGCGGCGGCGAGAGTGCGAGGAGCTGGGCGCGCAGGCGGGGCAGCGCAGAGACGCGGCGAAGAGGCCGAGGCACAGCTGCAGGCGGGCTCCGCCAGGGCTCCCGGCTGGCCACGGAGAACGCACGGCTGCAGGCCCAGGCCGACTGGACGCGGAAGGTGGCGGCCGAGAACGACGATGTGCGCGGGCAGCTGGGCCGCGCGTGCCAGGAGCGCGATGCCGCCGGCCTTCTGGCCGGGCAGCTGCTGCAGCAGGCGGCTCAAGGGCAGGACAGGCAGCAACAGCTGCAGCACGATCTGCAGAAGGCCCTGTGTGATCTCCAGGCTGCCCGGGAGGAGATGCGGGCACTGCAGTGTCATCCTGGTCACCTTCCCCAGGAACTCCAGGGGGCCCCCAGGCCCCAGAATCCCAAGTGAAAAGTTGGGAAAGAACCAAGTTTCAGCCAGAGCCTGAAGACCAAGCATCATCCCAGCCCAGCAGGGACAAACAAGAGAAGAAGGGAGACTCCCTGCAGGAGAACCCATTTGCCCTCAGGGAGCCAGCCAGTGCCCCCCAAGTGCCAGACAGAGGTCCAACCAGCCAACCTCTGGACTCCAGCCCCTACACCAAGAAAACCAGCTCCCAGTCGAACTCCACCTCTGAGGTGGAGTCCATGTGGGCCACTGTGCCATCTTGCCCCACTCTAGATGTGGACACAGCCAGCGAGGTGGAGGACCTGGAGCCAGATAGTGTGCCCTTGACCCTGGAAGTGGGGGGCTCAGAGGCCCCTGCCACTCCCAAGCTCAAAGTCTTCCTGGCTCGGTATAGCTACAACCCATTTGAGGGGCCCAATGAGTACCCTGAAAGTGAGCTGCCCCTCACGGCTGGGGATTATGTATTTATCTTTGGGGACATGGATGAGGATGGCTTCTATGAAGGGGAGCTGGAGGACGGCCGGCAGGGGCTGGTGCCATCCCACCTGGTGGAGCAGATTCCAGACAGCGACATCCTGGGCTGCCTGCCCCCTGAGTCCCCTGACCATGGCCCCACTCGACTCCCAGCCAGGCAGGGCAAAGCTTCCAAAGATGACAGTGGTCACAGCCTATTACCTGGGAAAGCGCAGGGGACAGTGGACAGGGGGCCATGCCAGATAGTGTGGGTGGGCTCTGAGACAGGAGTGGCAAGAGAGAGCTCAGATGCCAAGACGGAAGACTGCTGGCTGGGCTCTTGGCAGAGTGTGGACGAACAAGGCTTCTCCAAACCTCTTCTGGGAGCCAACCAGATCCTTTGTGTGGCCCCCACACAACTTTGTCTGAGAAGTATTGCAGCCACATCGGCCGAGATCACCTGGGGTGGCAGCAGCTACCCCCACATGGTGTACCTTGGTGATGTGGAGTGCACCCAGACCCCAGCGGGTGTGAGCTGCTACACCTTCCACCACCTGCATCCTGGCACGAGGTACCAGGCGCGAGTGGAGGTGCGCCCACTGTGGAACTCGCTGCAAGTGCGCTGGGAAAAAATGTCCTCCACCATCACCTTCAACACTCCCTTGGCAGGACCCCCTGACCCACCACTGGATGTGCTGGTGGAGCGCCACACCTCCCCAGGCCTCCTGGTGGTGAGCTGGCTCCCTGTGACCATCGATTCAGCGGGGTCCTCCAACGGCGTCCAGGTCACTGGCTATGCTGTGTATGCCGATGGGCTCAAGGTCGCAGAGGTCACCGATGGCACTGCTGGGAGCACCCTGTTGGAATTTTCCCAGCTTCAGCTGCCCCTGATGTGTCAGAAGATTTCAGTAAGAACCATGTCGCTTTGCGGTGAGTCCCTGGATTCAGTGCCCGCTCAGATCCCTGAGGACTGCTTTTCCTGTCTCCAATGTC
>NW_022588210.1:0-20141 GCF_009834535.1 Camelus ferus | reverse complement strand
TTTGTTACAGTGGTAATAGTAAAATAACATAGTGAGCGTAGTGTAAGGGATTAAAGTTCTAGGCTGGGTGTGGAGAAGATTCTGACATTTACACCTAAAAAACAACGAGTGCAGTGGGAAGGTGTTTTAAGGAAGACCTACCTGGCAGGGCTGTTAGGAGGACTGTTTTGTAAGGAGAGCATTGGAGTACAGGAATCAATTAAATCTCTACCAGAAAAATAAGGAATAAAATATACTAGGGCTTCAGTGTTAGTGGATTCAGTAATGGAAATGGGCTGAGAGATATAAACATTACTTTGAAATTAGCTACGGTTTGATGATTGCATGTTGGGAGATTAGCCGATGTTGGACTGAATGTTTGCATCCCCTCAAATCCATGGTTGAAACCCCAACTCCCAGGGTGATGGTATTGGGAGCCGGGGCCTTTGGGAGGTGATTACTAGGATAAAATGAGGTCATGAGAGTAGAGCCCTCATGAATGGGATTAGTGCCATTATAAAGGGCCCCAGATTGCTTGCTTCTCTCTGCTCTCTGGCCCATGAATATAGTGGGAAGGCAGCCATCTTCGAGCCATGAAGGCTATCCTATCCCAGATACATTGATCTCAGCCTCCAAAACTTAAGGAACATGCTGGTTTTTTAAGCCACCCGACCCATGGTAATTTGTTACAGCATCCCAGACTGACGAAGACAGTGGAGAATGCCTCTGAGTTTGACACTGATTCCTGGAGAATGCTGAAACCCAGGGAAGTGGGCAGCACAGACGTTTACCTCATTTAATCCTGGCAACACGGTACGAGATAGAGTCTACATATTCCTCGCTATTTAAAAGGGAAGGAAAAAGAGGCACAAATAACAACAACAACAACAACAACAACAACAACAACAAACAACAACAACAACAACAACAACAACAATAATTTTTCCAAGATTCACACAGAACCCCCTGGAGGCAGAGTGAGAATTTATACTCAGGCAGGCTGACCCCAGAGCCCCTGCTCATAACTACTAAGTCAGATCACCTTGCTTATGTGGATCAATTTTTTTCAAGTGTGATATGAGGGTACTGTGTCCAGTAACTTATAATTTCAAAATAACTCACTGTAAGGGAAACATTAGTCGCAGGCATTGCAAACCACAGTAAGCTAGACATACAAAAATAACTCGTTAGGGCAAGATAACCAATAATGTTTTTAAATATTATACTTGCTGTACCTTTGCAATAAAATGTGTATTTATAATTCTGTCTGCCTACAGAATAACTTCATAATCCTGAATGTGGCTGGTGGCTCCCATGGTGGACAGCACGGGCCTAGAAAATTTAAGTGACTTGTCCAGCCTCGCCCAGGAAGCTAGTGGTGGGATCAGAGATATAGGTTGTGACTTTTCCTTCCTATCCAACAAGTCCCTCATGGAGGCTTAGAAGCTTCTCCTTTGGTGCCCAGCTGTCTATTCGTACTTATGACATCTTGTCAGGTGTCCCAGCCTGCTCCTGAACATAAGCCAGTAACAACATCTGCTCTTTTCTGGCCAGGTAATACATTCTAGCAGCTTCCATTGACTTCTTGGCATCAGTTCTTACCTGGAAGGGTAGTGGCTAGAGATGCAAATGTGTCCACATGACAGGGTTTTCATAAACATAGCAGGAGTTGTCAAGAGAAGAAAACGTCAGGAAGACGAGTGGAAGCAGGTCATTTAATATACCAAATGGGTACTTTCAATGAATGTTTGTGTTTCCAAGTCCAGACTTGTTCTGCTCGTGCATTACAGGCCAATAAATCGGGAGACCAGGTTTTGGGGGCAAGAAATAGCGACTTTAATTTGGAAACCCAGCTGAGAAGATGGAAGTCTAATGTCCTGGAAAACCATTCCCCAAAGTCAGAATTCAGGCTCTTTTTATATTAAAAAGGGGAAGCAGGAATGCTTGGTTGCTGCAAACTTGGTTTATGAATTCTTTGTTGTTAGAGCCTTTTGTTCTTGCAGCTCTTAGCCTGGGTCAGATCCGTGTAAACCTCCAACAAACAAATGTTATTTTCTATTCTGTAACATGTTACCTTATATGAATGGAAAAGTGTTAATATCCTTTAAAGTCAGAGCCTTGAGAATAGGGTCTCCTGTATATTTCAGGATCTAGGCAACATTGTTTTACAAAAGGTGCAGAACAAACAAGACTAAACCTAGGAAACAGGGCACAGGGTTAAACTCAAAAGAACAGATATAACATGGAGTCAGATTTGTTCTTTCCTATTTCAGTAGTGCCATGGAGAAGGCACTTTGGGCAGCTTGTTGTAGGGTCCTGGAGGCTTTCTCTCTCAGCCTCTGGGCGCCTCTATTGCAAACCCTTCATAGCTGTTTGGCCTGCTGGAAAACCACTCCGACTGTTTTGCCCGTAAGATGCGTTCTGTTTATAACTCATCTCTACTCCTTGGAAAACAACTCAAGAAAAACTCAGTTGGTTTTCCACCAGCGATGGGCAGGGGTGAGGGATAGCATGTAATTATTTTATAAAATAAAATTAAAATTAAAATAATAATAAAAATAATAAAAGAAGTATTAAAACAGCACTGGGCACATAGGAGAGAGTCAATAAATATTTCCTGGCTTAAATTAAAAGTGATGGCTCAGTGATTCTATGGCTGCTCTATTTGCTGAGCTTGTTACTCCTTTGCTCCATTACAATTTTTTTAACTGAAAAAGAAATACATGCATATGGTTAAAAAAATTCAAACAGAGCACAAAAATACACAAGTGAAAGAAGTTTTCCCTCACCCTCTGTTCTTTCAGCCCTCCCTGGAGATGCCACTGTTTATTATCCTTTGTGTGCTTTTCCAGATAGGCTATGCACATTCCCACCTATGTATGTAAATTCCTTTAAACTTTTACTTATTTTTAACTTAAAGGGGTTTAAATCCTCAAGTGGCTTCTGCCTGGGTAATAGAACAGAACAAATCTGACTCCATACTAGATCTTTTCCTTTGAATTTAACCCTGTGCTCTGTCTCCTAGGCTTCATCTTGCTTGTGAAACAGTGTTGCCTAGAGCCTGAAATATACAGAAGAGCCTAATCTGAAGGCTCTGACCTTTAAGGATATTTAACACTTTTCCATCCATATAAAGATAACAAGTTGCAGAAAAGAAAATAACGTTTGTTTTGCTGGAGGTTTACAGAGATTTGACTCAGGCAGATAGCTGCAAGAACAAAGGATTCTAACAAAAAAGAATTCCTACACCAAGAAGTTTGCTACAACCAAGCACGTAGGAAAGGAGCCTGAATTCTGACTTGGGGAGATGGTTTTCCAGGACATTTGTTTGCCATCAAGGTCTACAGAAACTTGCTATTCCATGCCCCAACACCTGGTCTCTGAAATTATTGGCCTGTCCTGCACTGAGGAGAATGAATTTGGACTCGGTAACACTCCTATCTACCTAGCAAGCTGGGCACTGGATCTGAGGACAGCTCTCCCACACCCAGGGACCTACTGTGAGCCCTTGATGGTTCCACTAGGGTGGGGTGTGGTTTATTCAGGAGGGATGGGCACTATGCACCAACACTCAGGCAGTCTGCTCTGTCTGGGGCTCTGATCTTGTACCTCCCGCTCCCCACCAGCCCAACACCTGGAACAGTGGAGCTAAGACAGAGATCGTGCCTGCCTGTTTCCCAGCGTGTAAAAGGGGAATATGAACTCTTCCCAAGGTAGTTCTGAGCGACAACACCTTCGGGTGCTTGGTTCCCAGAGCAACAGGGAACCCAGCTCCGCGTGGGATCAACGGGTGTGATCCCGTAGGGGTTCTGCAGAGGCCTCGGCTGGAGGGCTGGACCAGGGAGGGAAAATTTGAGCTGCGGGCCTTGAAGTGTTAGTGAAGGGTACAGAGGCAGGACTGAATTCTGTTTCAGGATGCCACCAGAGGTAAACCTTTTTCTCTACATCTCTGCTACTCCCCTCCCCTCTCCAGATCCCTCCCTTCTCTCTGCACTTCCTGTCCATCTGTCTCCCTCCACTTTTCTCCTCCTCCCCTCCTCCTCCCATCTTCTCCCTCCCTCACTTCCGCAGCTTCTCTCACAGAAACCTGAGGATCGCTGGCCCTCCTGCGCATGCGCAGTCAGTGCCAGGTGGACCGCGGTTTGGAAGCTCCATCTCCGAGCCGGGGATCTGCCCCAAAGTCTTCTCAGCTATGTCGCCCGGTAAGCCTTTAGCTCCTGCCCCGGGGCCGGGGCCTCCGGCTGTGGAAGTGCAAGGTGGGGGGCTCACGGGAAAGGTTCAGGCGGCTGCGGGAGGGCGGTCCACGTGTCACAGCCCGCGAGGGCATGATTCAGCGTGTGTTCAGCTATATTGCTCGGGCCAGGCCCCTCTGCCCGCGCCACCTGCCCCGGCGCCCCGGCCACAGCTGCTCAGGGCCAGGTGTGCACCTGCCGCCTCTCGCCCCAGCTGGTCTCCCCTCAGTCTGCGGCTGGAGTCCTCTTCCCCTCTCCCGCCCGCGAGTCCTCTCTTCCCGGGCTTCCTCTCCTCAGCCGCCGGCCCGTCCCCGTCCCTGGGCGGGCTGTGTCCCGGGACGGCGGGGTCTGCGGACCCGGACGGGGCAGCTGGGACTGGGGCTGGCCTCCGAGCGGAGCTGCAGCCCGCGTCCCCAATCCCCCGCTTTCCCTGCCCCGTGACCCCTGGGCTGCCCTCCTCTCCCTTTCCCGCTCCCTCAGGACCAGCTCGGTGGCGTGGGCGCTGCTCCCCAGGCTGAGAGCCTCCGGCCGGCCGTAAAGCCCAGCTTGTCCTGGTGAAGTCTGCAAAAGGGAGCGTCAGTGCTGAGGGAGCTTCCGTCACCTCCCTCAGTGTTTCTGCCCCAGGTAAGTTCCTTGAACACTTTCAGGTGTCATGATGGCGGTGCTTGATGATGTCACGTGGTTTTATACTGAGAGGGATTACAGTGTTGAAAGCAGGACTTGGTTCAGTTAAAAATGAGCTGAAGGCATGAGTATGTGACATCCTCCAGGCTTCCCTCTCCCAGGCTGAAACGTGTGACCGTTGATTTTAGAAAGATAGTTACAGTCCCTAACTAGCCCAGCCCAGCTTGGGTGTGTTAACAGGAACAGCACCACCAGAGGCGTTGGAGACCTAGGGACATTGCAGTCCTAAAGAGCTCCTGGCACACAGTTTGGTTTGTTTTGGTTTTTTCTTTTTCTTAAATTGTGCGGCAGACTAGTTGTATAGAGGGGAAAATAATTGTCAAGAGATTATTTTTCATATAACAGCTTTATTGTGATATTGTTCACACACCGTGAAGTCCATCCATTTAAATGGTACAATTCAGCAGCTTTTAGCATATTCACAGTGCTGCAACCATTATTATTCCAGAACGTTTTCGTCACTTCAGAAAGAACAGTGGAAATCAATGACCTATTCACCCTTACCCAGTGGTGGTTCTAAAGAAGTTTCTTGGCTGTTCCTGACCATAAATTAACTTGCTATATTCCATGAAATATCTGGTAGTAATTCTAATCAGAATTGCATTGAATCTGTCTATCAAAACAGGAAGAATTAATGTCTTTACGGCATAAACTTCTTCTAACCATGAATATATCTGAGACCCTACATTTTCATCTGTCCAGAGCCTGGCCCATGGGAAGTCCTCACTAATTTTGGGGCTTGTGAATGATGAGATTCTATACATTGTTAGTTGCAAATGTAGCCTTTCACAGAAGAGAAAAGTAACCTCAGTGAAGCCAAGTGACTCTCTGATAGTCAGAAAGGGTGACAGTCAGTGCTGGAGTGATACAGTGGACTTGCTGCTTGCAGCCAGAATTTTCCACCACCTACAGCTACGGGGATTACAGTGTTCTTTTATTTTTTTAAAGACTTGCTTTTATTTTTCTAATAATTTTTTATTGAAGTGTAGTTAACTTACAATGTTAGTTTCAGGTGTACAGCAGAGATTCAGTTATAAACATATTCATATGTATATACATACGTTTTAGATTGTTTTTAGTACAACTCATTACAAGAACTTGAATATAGTTCCCTGTGCTATATAGCAGGTCCTTGTCATTTATTTTATATTTATTAATGTGTATCTGTTAATCCCCCTTTTCCTGCCTGCTAACCACAGTTGGCTTTCTATGCCCATGAGTCCATTTCTAGCAGCACCATTTTTCCTAGTTAATATATGCTGCTTGGCTGCTTTCAGTTTCAGTAATTCCATCTTATCTGTGGGCGTTTTTCTTCTGGTGGACCTGTATGTGGTTTGCACACGTGGTAATAGAGATCTGTATTTTGGAGAACTCCAGGCCTCGTGTAGTCCCTGGTAGAGAGCGCCCACTGAGCTGATGCTTGAACTGGGAAAAAAGCATAGTAAATGTTGGTATTTCCACTATAGTTGAGACTTCCAGGTTTCTATAACCTCTCTAGCCAACCTTAATGTTGGCTGCACCCATACTGGGTAATTTGGTGGAACTCCATGGTATGGTGATGTAGAGACAGGGCTTTGTATGCTCCTTCTCTTTCCTTTTTCTAACACTCATTCTCCTGGGCCTCCCAGATCCTCCCACAACAGTGCCCAGGGCTGGCTTGGTGCTGCACTCAGGCAATATTTGTTAATAAGGCCCTTTCCTCATCTCTTCTGAGCCTCCGTTTCCTTCTCTGCACAATGAGACCGTAGACTAGATAAGTCCTTTTCAGTTTCTTTTAAAGCCATGTTTCCTTTGAGAAACAGAAAATGCAAATCTCTCCTCTCATTCCAACCCTTTAGATTTTGATATGTCCTCCAAAGAGTGACATAGTTCTTTGTGGAAAGCTGATGTGATTGTGATTCCAGGTGGCACAGGAAAGACTCTTCAGAGATTTATTGCAGGGAAAGGGCAGGAAAGGAGCAGTATGTCACACTTTCTGGTGTGAGCAATGGAGCAGGGGATTGGGTTTAAATACGGTGTCTGATGTGGCCTCTCTCTAATCTTGCACAATGTGATAAACCTCTCTCCCTCAGTTTTTTCATGTATGAAGTTGGGGTGATAGTATTTTAGGGTTTTTGTGAAACATTATACACATAATCCATTTGTTTCTCGGTAGAAACAAGAGCTGCTAGGGAGTCAGTGATTTCTTTAAAAAAAAAAAAATCTTGTCCATAGCACTCTGTCTGTGTGTATTTTGAAGTTCCTGGAAGGTGAGTGTTGAAACTAAAGTCCATCATGGGACAGGTGGCCCATAGTCCTCTGTGCCCCAGATTGCCCCCTCCTCCCCAGTCCTCTTCCTCTCAGTCCAGAATGACGTTCCCTAGTAGATTTATACAGAGTTCTTGTGGAAATAGCTTTTCATTTTATTGTTTCACCAAGAAGGGCTGCCATCATGATCTCTGTGGTCAGGTTTTGCTGACCTGAAGGCTATGCAATTGGGGGTTTCTATTTAATAAAAAGAAAAAAAATTACAAATACAAACTTAGACCTAGGGTGGTGACAGGGGCTCTTGGAAGTGGGGGCCATTAGCTTTGTTAGCTTCAGGTGCAGTGGCCTTTGGCCACGAGGACCCATCCTCGTGCTCTGAAATTGGAGGGACCAGTGGGTTCAGTGGGAAATTTGAGTGTATCTCATGGTCTAGGGATTGTCCTATTTGTGCTGTGTGTTCCTTATTTGAGACAGTGAGCTCATTTAACCTCAATAGCCTCTTTAAAAATTAGACTTTTAATTTTGTGATGTAACTTAGATTCCCATGTAGTTGTAAGAGATAATATGGAGAGGGCCTATGGACAATTTGCCCAATTTTCCTTAACGGTTCAATCTTGCAAATTTCGGGTACAATTCATTACTGACTCACTAACCCTTTGAGGTTTATGTTATTGCCCTCATTTCTATTCATGATTAAACTGGGGCTTAGAGAATCACACAGGCCTGCCCAGGTCACACACATGGTTAGTGTAGAGTCGGGTGAAAGTGGGCTTGGGATTTCCAGGCAGTACCATTATGATGGTCTGTGGCAGGGAGCAGCATTCACTTTGCTTGTTTATTCATTCAACAAACATTTATTGAATAAACTCTGTGTGTCAGATGCTTTAATAGGGTTATCAGATTCTTCAGCAGTACTGAAAATCAGGTAATGTTTTCTGTTTTTTAATCTGAGAAAATTAGCTCTGAGAGGTTATAACCCCCCGAAAGGTAATATAGCTGATAAAGGAGGGATAGTAAATTTGTACAGTCCCCCCTTTTTATGCAGGTTGTAACCTAGGCATTTAACATTTGCAAACTTCAGTAATCCAGATAATTTCTTCTAAGGCAATGATTTTTTTTTTAATTGAAGTATAGTCAAGTTTACAATGTTGTGTCAATTTCAAGCTGTTTTTTGAATTTTGAATTAAAAAATATTTTTTGAGGAGGGTAATTAGGTTTTTTTATTTGTTTCATTTTTTAAAATGAGGTACTGGGGATTAAACACAGGACCTCATACTTGATAAGCACGTGCTCTACCACTGAACTGTACCCTCCTCCCCAAGGCAAGTTTTCTTATTCATTATTCTGCAGCTTAGGAGTTCAAATAAATTGGATAGAAATCCAGATATTTTGATCCCACTGTGGTTCTTTTCTTTATATTCTGCTTAAAGGGGTGTGGAAAGCAGTTCCTTTGTTCATTTCTTTATTCAGCAGTTTTGAGCACTGTCTTTGCATTAGGGTTTGGCTAGGTGCTTGGAACAGAAAACAAGAAATGACCCTGCTCTGCAGGGGCAGGAAGCCTAGACCAAAAGCTGGGTAATGTGATCCGACCTACAGTAGCCATGTGCAGGCACTGAGGACAAACTGTACCCCCGTCTTTGCTTGGGCTTCCCTTGCCTTCTGGCTGATACACACCAGCTCACCGCAATCCAGAGGGGCCCACAGCCCACAGCAGAGTAAGTATATCGATCTCCTCTCCCCTCTCGGCAGGGGCTGCAACATGAGCACCCCTGACTACGTGCAGTGCGCTGAGAACGACCAGATTCTCCCCGTGGTGGTCCAAGCCATTGGGATCATCTCAGAGGAGAATTTCTTTTGCATCTATAAGCGAATCACCTTGGTGAGCCAGATCAGCCCCTGTGGCTCCCATTGGGCACTCTGTATCCACTACAGGCACCACTATGCACCCGAGAATGGGTGGGGAATCTTCCAGACCCACAGCAAGGTAGTGGGCCTTGTCACCATTGCCGACTGCCTCTCGGCCAAGGCCTTCGAGAAGCTCCACGTGCAGAGGAGCTGTATGGCACATCGTTAATGACTCTCAGTTCTTTGTGCTGCATAGGTAGGTAGCCGAGCAGAAGCGCACCGACGTGGCCTTCAATCTACGAGGACTGCAGGCTGGTGGAGAAGAGGATCGAGGACTTCACTGTCTCTCTCTTCATCATGCTCAAGTCCAAGTGGCTGGATAGGGCCCCCAACAAGTCTGGGGATAAGATCCCCCTCCTCTGCACCTTGTTTGAGAAGGAGGACTTCATGGGATTGGACACAGACAGCAGGTAAGTCTACCTGGAGGCCCGGCCACCCTCGATGTGTGCCAGATTGCTTCCCTATATCCAGGAAGGGATCATCAAGGAAGAGGGCTGTCTTGTAGCCAAGAGTGGATGGAGGTGCAGCCCGCTGGTTTACAGACATTTAAAAGTGAATCCGCCTTTGTTTCAGAGAGATCCTTTTAGGGATATTGTGGACACTTACTCCAGCTTTTCAGCCAGGACCCCTGGTGGGACCCCTGGAGTTGCTGTCCAATAGAGTAGCCACAGCCTCTGATGCTAGGAGAGCTGGGGAGGAGGCTGGTCTGAGCTGACATGTGCTGTAGGTCAAATGAACATCAGATGCTGAGACATCTAATAAAAGGAATGTAATCTACCTTGTTCCTTTCTATATTGATTACATGTCAAATTGATAGTATTCTACGTACAGTAGAATAAGTAAGATCTGTTCTTAAAATCACTTTCTAGTATTTGTTTTTTGTTTGTTTCTTTGTTTACTTTTTAAATGTGGCAACTGGGAAACTTTCTTTACATGGATCTCATTTCATTTCTGTTGGGCAGCCTGTCCTGCGACAGTCTCATCCCTTTGCTTAGATAAGAGATTCTGAATCCCGAGATGCAGAACGAGGCTCTGGTTGAGCTGGGGGTGGACCCGGTGTCTCCTGACTCCTAGGCCCAGTACCTGCACGGCTCAGGTCCTCTCTTCATGCCCGACAGCCACCATGCCAGGTTAGGTCATCAGAAACACCGCCAGGGATTTACGAATGAACTCCTTACAGCAGGAAAAGGCGTGTCACGGAGTATGGGACAGAGCAGGGAAAGGTTCATCCTCACTTTGTCCCTGTGATTAGGTCAAAGGCCTCACTTTGCCTCGAAAGTGCAGACGAGCTCTTCTGGGCTGCCTACCCCCCCCCACTTTCTGCTCTGTTTCCCCGTGTGTCCATTGTGCCGTCCCTCGGGCAGAAGAGGTTGAGATGCCTTTGCCGAGAGGTGGTCCCCCTTTGCTGGGGAAAGTGAGGGAAGTTGTGTACCCCCGGCCTACGGCCTCGGGCCTTGAGTCTGGAGAGCACTCATGGCGGTCTCACAGGTGACGGTCGGAGAACCTAGCACGTGCAGCCGGGTCCGCTGTGGAGGCGGTGATCTGTGATTCTTGAACTTGCCCAAGATCAGATCCTACTTTCTGGTTGTTGGTCAGTTGGAGGAGAAGGTGCCAGAGAATTGAAAAAAAGAATGTCCAGACCAGCCCTGTGAGTGAGAGGCACAGGGGACCTGAGTCCCACCTGCGTGTGGATGCCTGGCGAACTCTGCATGAATTTTCAGTTCCTCCCCGGATATTCCTCTATGGCTTAAGGAAGGGGCAAGGCATGTCGTGGCAATGATCTGTACTTGTCCTCACACGGCCCTGCGATCTACATGTCCGCACTCCCCTTCTGCTCCTTGGAGATGAGGTGGCAGGTTTAGGAGCCTGGGCACTGCTGAAGGCACAGCTGCCAGCACCGGGCTTCTCCCAGACTGGCTCCGTTCACCTCACCTGTCACCTCCTGCTGAGCCCCCAGGCGTTAGTCCAGGTAGGTGCATCGGTGCAACGTAAGAAGGGACCAACTTCTCCCCCTGGACAGACTGCTGCGTGAGCAGTGGAAGCCTGGAGCCATGCCCCAGCCCCATGGCCAGTGCTTCCTCTTTTGTCATAGGAGGCACTGGTGACATTTTTGCTCAGCAACTGCTTGGCTCTGAGTCTGTAGACCCACCAGAGAATGCCAGCTTGTTTTTGCCTTTTCAAGTCTGTCCTTGGGATTTGGCAGAGTAGATTGGATGTGTGCTTAGCCCATAGCGGTTGACACTGTCACCATTGTTTACCCAGAACCTCGTGTACCAGGCATGGTTCTCGGCATCAAAATACAGCAGCGCATTAAACCTCCCTCCTGGTGGGTCTGTCTGTTGTGGTACAAAAAGCACCCAGCCAGCATCTGAACGTCAGTGAGATAACGCGGCCAGTGAGCTCGGGTCAAGCACGTTCTTCTCCAGTCACTTTTACTCCATTGTTCCTTTTACTATTCTACAGTCATTAATTTATAAAACAATGCTTTGGTGCAGGAGCAGAGCCTAATCCTCTACTGCTACTCTTGGTGGGAGTGAGTAAAACTGTCCAGCCTGAAATGTGACCACAATTTGTAGCTCAAAAGCTGTCTAGACGCATGTAGGTGGAGTTTTGGTTTGGGGCTCTGACCACGTTGGTGTCCCCCTGGCAGCGCTGCTCCACACAGGCCCCTGCCTTCCCTGGAGCAGGAGGTGAGGATGGGTCTCACTGTCCCTGCGTCCCTGGCCTCACACACTCACGTAAATTCTTGTACAGGCTGTCAAATTCATTTTTGTTCTTGTGTGTTTCTAATTTTCGCTTGTTCCTCTTTTCCTTTTTCTTTTTTCCTTTTTCTCTTGTACTGCCCTTTGAGTATGTTGTTGCATCTGAAAAGGTGGGCTGTGCACACCCTGCATTGGAAATAGCTGGATCGCCCTCCGTGCTGTCTCCATCGCTTTAAAAACCAAAAACTTAACAGCTGCCTTGATCCATGTATTATCCTAGACATCTTTTAATTTTCTAATTTTTTGGAATATTTGCTTTGTTAGCACATCACCCACTGGTGTTTGATACCTGTTAAAATCCTTGCTTTGAGGAACCTGTTTGGTCCTCCTCATATTTGGTGACAAATGCGCCCTTATTAAATTTGTTTGTTTTGAAGAAGTGAGATGGGAATTGATTTAGGCGGCTGCTGAAGGATTCTTTTCATGGAGTATTTAAACTTCTAAAGTCAAAGTCTGCAGCACCTTGCTCGATATCTGCTTTTACACAAAAGTGCTCAGCACGCGGTTCCTGGCTGTCGCTGTGTGACGTGCGTGATAGCCCTTCCTGGCCTGGCGGTCACTGGTGAGGAAGTGGCAGGCTCGGGGGTGAGCAGCTGCAGGGTACGCTGTTGGAGGAAGCAGTCACTTTTTTTTTTTGCATTCAACTTCCCCTATGCTCATTTACTTTACTTTGCCTTCATAAAGGGGCAGTATCGGGTCCAAAATCCATGCCACTCTTTTGTTCCCTGTACGAGGCTGGTTTTTCTGAGTATCAGGACAACTTGGCCTTCTCTGAAGAGGCTGGCTCACCTGGATCTGGTGGACAAACGGACCGCTAAAGGGGGCCGTATGTTCCAGTCTGCTTCATCCAGTGGGCATTCAGAGCTTGGTCTGTGGTTTGCCTCAGCAGCCGTGCAGGCCTCCCTGCACTGGCCTTTACTTTTAACCCACAGTTGGCAGTAAATGGCTGACTCTGTGTCTGTTGCAGCTGACGTCCACCACTGACGGCCGTGTCGTTACTTTTCGGTAGTGAGACCCCAACACCCCAAGTCAGCTGTGAAGGAAGATGCTTTGGCCGACCTAGGGCCTTGCATTCTCACCCCTACCATGGTTCATCTCACCCGGGGGAAGGGTTTGGCCACCACCATCATGCTGACCATGAGGCCTTGTTTCTCCTTTCATGCTCTGGTCCAAATGTCGACACTGCGTTTTTCACTGACTTGGTCTCGCTTGAGACAGGCCAGAATTTCTGAAAGAGTCCATCACATTCTGGGTGGGGAACAGAAGGAAGTAAGTGTCGCAAGTAGAAGGAGTCTAGGCTGTCCGGGTTGGCAAATGCAGGCTGGGATCTGTGATGGCTGGGCTGTGCCCTGGACACAGGCCTTTCCCGTGGCTCCTGAGAGCCCAGGGGTCAGAGTGAGAACAGCCTTGCCTGGGTTCCTCCATTCTCTTCTGCTCACTGGCAGGTGTGTCTGCTAATTAGGAGCTCCCCCAGACCTCGGGTCCTTCAAAGCTCAGACCATGGACGAACCTTGAGTCCCTTCTCCTGGGCCTCCTGTGTGAGAATCCAGTGCCTTCTGAGGTGACCAGCGGCAGGAGATGCCTCCTCCTCCAGGGAGCACCATTCGGAGGACTGTGACTCACTGCACCATGCTGTGAGCTTATGGGGTGACGGCCATGGTCCCTGCAGAACCAGACTTGAGATGGGCTTAGCAATGGAAATAACAGGACTGATTCCAGGGCAGGGCTGGTGGGAGGGAACAGGGGATATTGAATGTGACCTCAAACACCTAGGTGGGTGATGGTTCTGTTAGTTAAATGGGGAGCCTGGGAGGTACCTGCCAGGAATCGAATTCCAGAGTAAATGGTGGACATGAGGCATTTTTAAGATGCCATTTGTCATCCAAGTTAGGACTTCAAAGAGGCACTCGGGTCTATGAGCCTGGGGCTCAGGTGAAGGTGCCGGACTAGAGACACACGTTGGGATTTGTCCTTCTTAGCTGGAGTTCACAGCCTTACATGTGGGTTAGCTCTTCTCAAGAGGTGCAGACTGAGGCTGAGGGAGGGCAGGGCTGTGCCTCGGTTGGAGGAAAGCCCAGATAATGCAGCTTTGGTGTGTCAGTCAGTGGCATTTGGGATTTTCAGAGCAATGCCATTTATCCTTAAAGGGCCGGGTGGTGGGCAGGGCCAGCCAGGATGAAATATAAAGGGAGGGTCGTGGCCACGTGTGCGTCTTGGGAAGATGCAGAGGCTTCAGGGTCCGGGAGGGGAGACTCCTCAGAAGCTGGAGTTGGATTGGGGAGTGGGGAGAAGGTAGTCACACTTACCTGTGATGGTGGGAAGGAGTCCTAGGGAGTCCCCGACCCTACCGGACTCTCTTTCCCATGAACAGAAGGCAATTCAGACAGAGGATCTGAGATGAAAAGGGATGGGTGCTGTGAGGGGAGCCAACCTGGAGAATGGTGCTTGGACAGTTCTGGAATAGTCTTCCTGCAAAATAGAGTTAAAAAAAACACAGACTCTAAAGAATATTGACAGTAACTGAGGAGGAGGCAGTTTTTCTGGCCTCCTAAGGGTAAGTCATGTATACGGGGATACACAGAAGAATCGGGCAGTCTCTTGCGGGGGCTTGATCCTTACCAGAGGCAACAGTGCAAGTTTAAAGGGGCAGAAGGGCAGCGGAGGGAAACTAGCCAGGCCTCGTGTCAGGTACCAGTCGGCCGCCCTAATTGCGTGTTCCATTCACATCCATCCCTCCCATGTGGGCGGTGGCAGCCCCTTTTGCGAATTGGCAAGACTTCTCAGAGGGGTTAAGGTATCGGTCCATTTAGCGGCTAGTAAATGCTGTAGCAGGATTCAAGCTGGGCCTTGTCAGACTTAAAGGGCATGTTTTATCTACTAATTCCGGTACCTCCCTGTTGTACCTGGAATGGTGAAGTGGGTCAGTTTTGGAGCCTTTCAGAAAAAGTGCGATTTAAGTGCCTCAGGACTGTTTCACAAAGCTCAGTGTTCTTTGATTGTTCGGAAACAAAGCAGTGCTTTACGCCCCACCGATGTAAGGTCTTACTCCTTTGACGATGACGTGGTTGCAAATGACATACAGGTGCAAAACCAGACTTAGCAGCTTCTGAAGGGAAACTCTCCAGTTCTTCCTTGATCCGCTGTCTTCTGCGGGATGTAACTCTGCTGCAGCGTAAGCCTGAGTTTTCCGTATGGATTGAGGGTTTGATAACCAATGTTAACATAAAACGATCAGATGGAGAAAATCGACGTTGGCAATTTATTTTTGGGTTTCATTAGACAAGATGCACTATCGGTTAATGGCCCATATAACGTATGAAATTGAGTACAGAACATTGCATTTCTTACTTTCTACTTAGAACTGTGTTCCATTGTAAGGTTGTCTGCTTTGAAAATTCAGCTCAGCCACTAGGGCGCCTGTCAGTGTGTTGGTGTGATTGCATTTACACAGTGCATGTAATCTGGGCTTCCTCAACCCCAAACACTCCAGTGCAGAATCATGGGCTGTAGCAATCACTTAGTTATACAAATACTTCTGAAACTATATGATTCCAAAAAAAAAAAAAAAAAAAAAGGAGAGAGAGAGATTGCCTTTATCAAAGTTCCTTTGGAATTAAACTGCAAACTGTTGTTGAGCAGTTCTGGCTTGCTTTATATATGAATATATACATTTCTTTGCATGTAACTTGGTTTTTGGACTAGAACACCAAGCTCTTGTTTTCCATGAGCCACAAAAATCGTAGCCAAATGACACACGTATGAAACATTTTATTCTTTTTTTCTGAGAAAGGATCCTTAAATTTGGAACTTGGGCTCTGATTTTGCTTTTAGCTCTTCCCTACCCTCTTGTCATCTCACTCCTATTTCCCATGTGGCCTCCAAGATGTCATGGTCTCAAAGGAGTGGGTGGACAAACACCATTTGGTCGCCATGCAGTGCTGCTCTAGAGGAAGCCCAGCCAAGAACTAAAGGACATTATCAGAGAGGACTTCCTGGAAGAAATGGGCTCTACATTCAGTTCTGAGGACAGAGTAAGAGTCAGCCAGGAGAAGGAGTCAAGAAGGTGGCTCAGGTGGCAGGTGAAGCCCGGGCAGAGACATGGAGGCTTGTGGGGTGGGGACCCGGGGAAAGTGCCCTCTGTGGTCCAGGGTGAATGGTGCCCCTACTGGGGAGGACACTGGAGAGGACCTGGGAGGAGGGCTTTGGAGGAGCTTGGGTTTTACTAAAACTGACCCAGGAGGCAGTGAAGGGTGTCAGCAGGAAGTGACTCTCAGGAAAGGTACTTCTGGTTTTGCTTCTGATATTCTACAGAAAGAAGGGCAGGGATGGGCGAGAGCAGGTAAGTCTCTCCCTTTGAGACCCATCCCGTCATTCATTTATTCATAACATGCGTACTTCTGAGTGTCTAGGGGAGAGTGGACCCACATTAATAAGCAAAATTTATTAGCATCTTGGGAGCTTAGTAGTGTCAGAAGTTGACTTAGCCTAGAATGTTCTAGGAATAGAGGAACAAAGTGCAGAGGTTGGAGGGAAGGAAGGCTTCCTTGAGAAATAGTCAAGATGAGCCTGGAGGCAAGTGGGAAGTAGGAGCAAGTCAGGGGGCCCCTGAGGTCACTGGGGACCACGGTACTGATGTGAGGCTGGGCGAGCATGGTCAGGGTCAGGGTCAGGGTCAGGGTCAGGGTCAGGTGTGGGGCTAGAACTCTACCAGGGAGCCTCTGAAGGGTTTGAAGTGGGGGTTGATGTAATCAAATTTGTGCTTTGGGAAGGCTGCCCTGGCTATGTGTGTGTGTGTGTGTGTGTGTAGCGGGGAAGAGGGGGAGGGTGCCACCAACTGGGGGGGCATTAGAAGACCATTCACAGGCTGGGAGGCGACCAGTGGGAGAGGGACGTCGGGGTTGCTTGGGGACGGCAGGGGCAGTGTGGATGCCGGATTTCCTTTTGGGGAGGGCTTGTTAGCGGGGCCGCCCTAGCGGCACCTTGTGGCTGGAAGAAAACAGATGGAGGTCGCCAGGTGGACTTTCCTCTTCTCTCCTTCCCTGCCTTGCCTGATGATCTTAGCTCAGCCAACATTTGGAACAGAAGAGGTAAGTTCTAGGGTAGCCCAGTACTTTGTTGCGCTCGTTCGAGTGAGATCTGATAGGACATAAGTTTGTGTTCAGATCTGCATGTTCACTTAGCTAGAAACGTCCCATCTTTTGGATTTCCATAGGGGTTTTATTCTTGATAAAGATTGCTTTCTTGGTGAGAGGAAATTTAATACAGCTGTTGTTTTTCTCAAAAAGAAATCATATCTTTTAAGAAATTTAATATTCAAAAGAATCGGAATATTTAAAAATGATAAAGTAAGGTTTTGGTGTAGTTTCTTTGGTTTCTGAGTTAATGTGGAGTTAGAGCCTTTGCATTACTTAATAGCACATCCTTGTCAGTATTTAAAGAGCAGTTAGTGAGCGCCACAGGCCCCACCTCTCAAAGCATCGTTAAAGTTTGCTCTGAAATAGTGAAGTCATACAGTTCTTGTTTGCAGAAGCCAAACAGTTGGTTTATAATATGCAACATAGTTCTGTTTATAAAATAAAAATACGATCAACATTAAGAAACTGGAAGATATTGATTTTTTTTAAAGCTGAAACAAAAACTTTCTTGTGCTAATGTTGCAACTGGAAATTTTGAAAAGAAAAATCCTTCTGTAATATCATCTACGTGGAATACATATATACCTTCACGTTTGAAAAGTAACTGCACAGTGGTTTTTGAAGTCAGGAGCATTCCACATCAGATACTGGCAGTGATGGTTGCTGGTTTTCAATGGAAGAGCCTAAATTTGCCTTCTTAGCTTTTTTTTTTTTTTTTTTTTTGTAGTGAACGGGTTGAGTAGTGCTTTGCCAGTATGATTTTGGGGCAATTTGGGGGCAGATGTCATGCACAAGCTGTGAGATATTTCCATGCATTTCATTTTCTTGACATCACCAGGGCACATGTGGGGTTTGTGCCTGCAGGCAGGGATACTGCAGTACTCCCTGATCCATCACCGTTATGTCCTGAAGCTGCTCAGGTCAGTGAATGATTTTCTGTGGCTTGGAGGTAAGGTGGTCTGATGCAGATGACCAGATGTGTAGTTAAAGTGCCATTACTTGAAATAAGAGAAACCATGAAACATGGCTCTAAAAATACAGGATGAGGGAGGAGAACTGGCTGAGCTACTTGCAGTGGGGTGTCTTCTCAGGTGACTCCCTCCCCGTGATTCCTGCCAATATCTGCCTCAGCCCTGCACGGTAGTCCTGCTGAAGCAAGCATGCACTTTGCTCAGAAACTCACTGAAATTCCTTGTGCCTCTGTTTGTTGGCTTTTTTTTTAAAGCACATCTTCCCTTTGTTTAATGCCATCCCTGCTAGTCACCTCTTACACTCATTCTTCTGGACCTCGTCCATACATAGCTGCTGAATGGATGAATAGAATGTAGTATCTCCATGTAGTGGAACATTATTCAGACGTAAGAGTGAATAAAAAAGAAAAAAAATTAAGGGGAAGATGAAAAAGGCCACCTGTTCTGGGAAGTCAACCCTGACTGCTCAACCTGCCCTTTTCCCTTTGAAACCCAACCCCTTATGCTCCACTCTACTCTTTTTGATAGTACTTACCACCTTCTAATAAACTTTAACATTTTCAAAAACAGAGAGAGATGCTGACACCACTTCAACATGGACAAGCCTTGATAACAGCATGTTAAGTGAAAGGACCCAGACACAAACGGCCACATATTGTTGATTTCAGTGATCTGAAATGCCCAGAATAGGCACATGCAGAGGCAGAGAGCAGGTGATGGTTGCAAGGGGCTGGGTGGAGGGGTGTTAGGGAGTGACTTTTAGTGACAGGGGGTTTCTTCTGGGGTGATGAAGTGTTCTGGAAATAGATGGTGGTGAGGGCTGCAAAACTGTGAGTGTGCAGAACACTGCTGAGCGCTGTCTCTGGGAGTGCCTGTGGTTGGGGCCGCTTTATTTTGTTCTCACCCTGCAATGTGAAGGGTCATCTTCTGCTATGGCCTTTCTATTCCTGTGAGTGGTGAGGCTTAGAGACTTTGCAGTCATGTTTCTTTTATCCCCCTTGCTAAGTGTAGGCAAAAAAGGTTTAAGCCTGAGAAATTGCTCCATCTGCAGAAATGTCTTTCAGTTTTGCATGGTGTAAAAATCTTGAGAGCTTTTTAATCATTGAGGACAGTCTGTGGGGGGAAAAAGCCCGTGAAGCCTGGGTGAGACCTGGAAGAGCCGCGCTTCCATCCCTGACAGGGGTGGGGATTTCACCCCAGTTCAGGCAGTGAAGGGCCCAGACCCGTGAGCGGAGTAGGCAATCGTGAATATTTACATTTATCCGCTGCTTCATCTTGGATATTAATTTCAAGCTGAGTCAGTTTGTGGCGGCAGCCTCATCCTACATCAGGAATTTATAGTATCTGCTCTTTGAGGTGAAAACCAGGCAGACTTAATTATTTAACAGTCTCCCTTGAATTGATATCTCAGTGTGAGCTGGTGTTGAGATGAGTTAAGGCCGTGGGAACCAAGGCCATGATCAGAGCATGTTTTTAATATGCAGTAAATAATTTCTCCACGCATGCATCAATTATATAAGATTTAGAACAAAGAAAATAGAAGTACGCATGTGCTAGAGATATTCTGTAAGCCTGATGAACAAAGAAACTCAGACCACGCATGTGCTGACAGAAAACAGATAAAAGCAGGACAGGTGTATCATAGGGTGCACCTCCCTGTGGCAATAAAGTGTTGTTAACCCCATGGTGTCTCCAGCTGAAGTCTGTCCAGCAGTATGGCAACTCCTCGTGCATTTTTTCGTTTGGGCTGCTCACCTCCTAGAACCCCACATCAGCCTCCCTCGGCTGACACTCAGATTCCTTTGTCAAAAGCAAAACAGCAGAAATACAGATGTCCTTTAATGCAGATGTGACCTGGAACGGGTTTAGTCTCAGTGCCTCACTGGCCTTATCTGCAGGTGGGGAAGATGATAACAGTGCTTCCCTCAGAGGGGCTGGGGAGGGAGGGAGTGAGAAGCACAAATGTAGGACTTACACATGATGCTCATGAATGACCGAATTTAGTGCTCTCAGCCTGGTGAGGCCTCAGGGGCAGAGATGTCAGAACAGAGCAGTCCTAGCCGGAGCTCGAACCGTGTTGGCAGCTGTTATGATCAGTATCACCATTGTGGGTTATCAGGTAGTTTTAAGACTTGGTAATGTGAATTCTTGAATAATGTTAAAAGACTAGACATCTCAGATCCAGTTTACATAGTTCTCAAGATTTCCTCTGAGAAATGGATGTTT
>NW_022588209.1:0-20143 GCF_009834535.1 Camelus ferus | reverse complement strand
AATTTAAACCGGCACTAGAAACAGACTGAGAACCAGAGTAACAGTTTCTCCTGCCACCCGTTCCCTTTGTGCTAGATGAACGAACGTCTCACCACATGCTCAGTTTTAGGGATAATTGTGTCTGAAAGCCGTCCTTCAACTAGCTTGTTGGGAACAAATAGTTTCTTTTCAGTTTCCCAACTCCACTCCATACATATATTGGGAAGGTGGTAGCTCCACTACTCGGTTTTACAGTGAAAACTGCAGGAACTTCAAACCGGCAACTAGGAAACAGACTGAGAAACCAGAGTAAAAGTTTCCCCTGCAAACCCGTTCCCTTTGTGCTAGATGAACGAACGTCTCTCCACATGCTCAGTTTTGAGAGATAAGTGTGTGTGAAAGCCGTACTTCAACTAGCTTGTTGGGAACACAAAGTTTCTTTTCAGTTTCCAAACTCCAATCCATTACATATATATGGGAAGGTACTAGCTCCAACTCGGTTTTACAGTGAAAACTGCAGGAACATTCAAACCGGCACTAGAAACAGACTGAGAAACCAGAGTAAAAGTTTCCCCTGCAACCCGTTCCCTTTGTGCTAGATGAACAAACGTCTCTCCACATGCTCAGTTTTGAGAGATAAGTGTTTGTGAAAGCCGTACTTCAACTAGCTTGTTGGGAACACAAAGTTTCTTTTCAGTTTCCAACTCCACTCCTTTCATATATATGGGAAGGTACAAGCTCCAACTCGGTTTTACAGTGAAAACTGCAGGAACATCAAACCGGCACTAGGAAACAGACTGAGAAACCAGAGTAAAAGTTTCTCCTGCAACCCTTTTCATTTGTGCTAGATGAACGAACGTCACTCCACATGCTCAAATTGAGAGATAAGTGTGGGTGAAAGCCGTCCTTCAACTAGCTTTTTGGGAACACAAAGTTTCTTTTCAGTTTCCAACTCCACTCCATAAATATATACGGGAAGGTACTAGCTCCAACTCGGTTTTACAGTGAAAACTGCAGGAACTTCAAACCGGCACTAGGAAACAGACTGAGAAACCACAGTAAAAGTTTCTCCTGCAACCCATTCCAAATGTGCTAGATGAACGAACGTCTCTCCACATGCTCAGTTTTGAGAGATAAGTGTGTGTGAAAGCCGTACTTCAACTAGCTTGTTGGGAACACAAAGTTTCTTTTCAGTTTCCAACTCCACTCCATACATATATATGGGAAGGTACTAGCTCCAACTCGGTTTTACAGTGAAAACTGCAGGAACTTCAAACCGGCACTAGGAAACAGACTGAGAAACCAGAGTAAAAGTTTCTCCTGCCACCCGTTCCCTTTGTGCTAGATGAACGAACGTCTCTCCACATGCTCAGTTTTGAGAGATAAGTGTGTGTGAAAGCCGTCCTTCAACTAGCTTGTTGGGAACACTAAGATTCTTTTCAGTTTCCAACTCCACTCCATACATATATATGGGAAGGTACTAGCTCCAACACGGTTTACAGTGAAAACTGCAGGAACTTCAAAACGGCACTAGGAAACAGACTGAAACCAGAGTAAAAGTTTCTCCTGCAACCCGTTCCAAATGTGCTAGATGAACGAACGTCTCTCCACATGCTCAGTTTTGAGAGATAAGTGTGGTTGAAAGCCATACTTCAACTTGCTTGTTGGGAACACAAAGTTTCTTTTCAGTTTCCAACTCCACTCCATACATATATATTGGAAGGTACTAGGTCCAACTCGGTTTTACAGTGAAAACTGCAGGAACTTCAAACCGGCACTAGGAAACAGACTGAGAAACCAGAGTAAAAGTTTCTCCTGCAACACGTTCCCTTTGTGCTAGATGAACAAACGTCTCTCCACATGCTCAGTTTTGAGAGATAAGTGTGTGTGAAAGCCGTACTTCAACTAGCTTGTTAGGAACACAAAGTTTCTTTTCAGTTTCCAACTCCAATCCATACATATATATGGGAATGTACTAGCTCCAACTCGGTTTTACAGTGAAAACTACAGGAACTTCAAACCGGCACTAGGAAACAGACTGAGAAAGCAGAGTAAAAGTTTGTCCTCCAACCCGTTCCATTTGTGCTAGATGAACGAACGTCTCTCCACATGCTCAGTTTTGAGAGATAAGTGTGTGTGAAAGCCGTCCTTCAACTAGCTTGTTGGGAACACAAAATTTCTTTTCAGTTTCCAACTCCAATCCATACATATATATGGGAATGTACTAGCACCAACTCGGTTTTAAACTGAAAACTGCAGGAACTTCAAACCGGCACTAGGAAACAGACTGAGAAACCAGAGTAAAAGTTTCTCCTGGAACCCGTTCCCTTTGTGCTAGATGAACGAAAGTCTCTCCACATGCTCAGTTTTGAGAGATAAGTATGTGTGAAAGCCGTACTTCAATTAGCTTGTTGCGAACACTAAGATTCTTTTCAGTTTCCAACTCCACTCCATACATATATATGGGAAGGAACTATCTCCAACTCGGTTTTACAGTGAAAACTGCAGGAACTTCAAACCGGCACTAGGAAACAGACTGAGAAACCACAGTAAAAGTTTCTCCTGCAACCCGTTCCGTTTGTGCTAGATGAACGAACGTCTCTCCACATGCTCAGTTTTGAGAGATTAATGTGTGTGAAAGAAGTCCTTCAACTATCTTGTTTGGAACACAAACTTTCTTTTCAATTTCCAAATCCACTCCATACATATATATGGGATGGTACTATATCCACTCGGTTTTACAGTGAAAACTGCAGGAACTTCAAACCGGCACTAGGAAACAGACTGAGAAACCAGAGTAAAAGTTTCTCCTGCAACCCGTTCCCTTTGTGCTAGATGAACGAACGTCTCTCCACATGCTCAGTTTTGAGAGATAAGTGTGTGTGAAAGCCGTCCTTCAACTAGCTTGTTGGGAACACAAAGTTTCTTTTCAGTATCCAACTCCACTCCATACATATATATGGGAAGGTACTAGCTCCAAATCTGTTTTACAGTGAAAACTGCAGGAATATCAAACCAGCACTAGGAAACAGACTGAGAAACCAGCGTAAAAGTTTTTCCTGCAACCAGTTTTCTTTGTGCTAGATGAAAGAACGTCTCTCCACATGCTCGGTTTTGAGAGATAAGTGTGTGTGAAAGCCATCTTTCAATTAGCTTGTTGGGAACACAAAGTTTCTTTTCAGTTTCAAACTCCACTCCATACATATATATGGGAAGGTACTAGCTCCAACTCGGTTTTACAGTGAAAACTGCAGGAACTTCAAACCGGCACTAGGAAACAGACTGAGAAACCAGAGTAAAAGTTTCTCCTGCAACCCTTTCCCTTTGTGCTAGATGAACGAACGTCTCCCCACATGCCCATTTTTGAGAGATAAGTGTGTGTGAAAGCCGTACTTCAACTAGCTTGTTGGGAACACAAAGTTTCTTTTCAGTTTCCAACTCCAATCCATACATATATATGGGAAGGTACTAGCTCCAACTCGGTTTTACAGTGAAAACTGCAGGAACATCAAACCGGCACTAGGAAACAGACTGAGAAACCAGAGTAAAAGTTTCTTCTGCAACCCGTTCCCTTTGTGCTAGATGTACGAACGTCTCTCCACATGCTCAGTTTTGAGAGATAAATTGTGTGTGAAAGCCGTCCTTCAACTAGCTTGTTGGGAACAGAAACTTTCTTTTCAGTTTCCAAATCCACTCCATACATATATATGGGAAGGTACTAGCTCCAATCGGTTTTACAGTGAAAACTGCAGGAACTTCAAACCGGCACTAGGAAACAGACTGAGAAACCACAGTAAAAGTTTCCCCTGCAACCGGTTCCCTTTGTGCTAGATGAACGAACGTCTCTCCACATGCTCAGTTTTGAGAGATAAGTGTGTGTGAAAGCCGTCCTTCAACTAGCTTGTTGGGAACACAAAGTTTCTTTTCAGTTTCGAACTCCACTCCATACATATATATGGGAAGGAACTAGCTCCAACTCGGTTTTACAGTGAAAACTGCAGGAACTTCAACCCGGCACTAGGAAACAGACTGAGAAAGCAGAGTAAAAGTTTGTCCTCCAACCCGTTCCCTTTGTGCTAGATGAACGAACGTCTCTCCACATGCTCAGTTTGAGAGATAAGTGTGTTTGAAAGCCGTCCTTCAACTAGCTTGTTGGGAACACAAAGTTTCTTTTCAGTATTCAACTCCAATCCTTACACATATATGGGAAGGAACTAGCTCCAACTCTGTTTTACAGTGAAAACTGCAGGAACATCAAACCAGCACTAGGAAACAGACTGAGAAACCAGCGTAAAAGTTTCTCCTGCAAACAGTTCTCTTTGTGCTAGATGAAAGAACGTCTCTCCACATGCTCGGTTTTGAGAGATAAGTGTGTGTGAAAGTCATCCTTCAACTAGCTTGTTGGGAACACAAAGTTTCTTTTCAGTTTCCAACTCCACTCCATACATATATATGGGAAGGTACTAGCTCCAACTCGGTTTTACAGTGAAAACTGCAGGAACATCAAACCGGCACTAGGAAACAGACTGAGAAACCAGAGTAAAAGTTTCTCCTGCAACCCATTCCCTTTGTGCTAGATGAACGAACGTCTCTCCACATGCTCAGTTTTGAGAGATAAGTGTGTGTGAAAGCCGTACTTCAACTAGCTTGTTGGGAACACAAATTTTCTTTTCAGTTTCCAACTCCACTCCATACATATATATGGGAAGGAACTAGCTCCAACTCGATTTTACAGTGAAAACTGCAGGAACTTCAAACCGGCACTAGGAAACAGACTGAGAAAGCAGAGTAAAAGTTTCTCCTGCAACCCGTTCCCTTTGTGCTAGATGAACGAACGTCTCTCCACATGCTCAGTTTTGAGAGATAAGTGATTGTGAAAGCAGTCCTTCAACTTGCTTGTTGGGAACACAAAGTTTCTTTTCAGTTTCCAACACCACTGCATACATATATATGGGAAGGTACAAGCTCCAACTCGGTTTTACAGTGAAAACTGCAGGAACTTCAAACCGGCACTAGGAAACAGACTGAGAAAGCAGAGTAAAAGTTTCTCCTCCAACCCGTTCCATTTGTGCTAGATGAACGAACGTCTCTCCACATGCTCAGTTTTGAGAGATAAGTGTTTGTGAAAGCCGTCCTTCAACTAGCTTGTTGGGAACACAAAGTTTTTTTCAGTTTCCTACTGCACTCCATACATATATATGGGAAGGAACTAGCTCCAACTCGGTTTTACAGTGAAAACTGCAGGAACTTCAAACCGGCACTAGGAAACAGACTGAGAAACCAGCGTAAAAGTTTCTCCTGCAACCAGTTCCCTTTGTGCTAGATGAACGAAAGTCGCTGCACATGCTCAGTTTTGAGAGATAAGTGTTTGTGAAAGCCGTCCTTAAACTAGCTTGTTGGGAACAAAATGTTTCTTTTCCGTTTCCAACTCCACTCCATAAATATATATGGGAAGGTGCTAGCTCCAACTCGGTTTTAAAGTTAAAACTGCAGGAACTTCAAACTGGCACTAGGAAACAGACTGAGAAACCAGAGTAAATGTTTCTCCTGCAACCCGTTCCCATTGTGCTAGATGAACGAACGTCTGTCCACATGCTCAGTTTTGAGAGATAAGTGTGTTTGAAAGCTGTCCTTCAACTAGATTGTTGGGAACACAAAGTTTCTTTTCAGTTACCAACTCCAATCCATACATATATATGGGAAGGTACTAGCTCCACTCGGTTTTACAGTGAAAACTGCAGGAACATCAAACTGGCACTAGGAAACAGACTGAGAAACCAGAGCAAAAGTTTCTCCTGCAACCCGTTCCCTTTGTGCTAGATGAACGAACGTCTCTCCACATGTTCATTTTTGAGAGATAAGTGTGTGTGAATGCCGTACTTCAACTAGCTTGTTGGGAACACAATGTTTCTTTTCAGTTTCCAACACCAATCCATACATATATATGTGAAGGAACTAGCTCCAACTCGGTTTTACAGTGAAAACTGCAGGAAATTCATACCGGCACTAGGAAACAGACTGAGAAAGCAGAGTAAAAGTTTCTCCTGCAACCCGTTCCCTTTGTGCTAGATGAACGATTGTCTATCCACATGCTCAGTTTTGAGAGATAAGTGTGTGTGAAAGCCGTCCTTCAACTAGCTTGTTGGGAACACAAAGTTTCTTTTCAGTTTCCAACTCCACTCCATACATATATATGGGAAGGTACTAGCTCCAACTCGGTTTTACAGTGAAAACTGCAGGAACTTAAAACCGGCACTAGGAAACAGACTGAGAAACCAGAGAAATAGTTTCTCCTGCCAACCGTTCCCTTTGTGCTAGATGAACGATCGTCTCTCCACATGCTCAATTTTGAGAGATAAGTGTGTGTGAAAGCCGTACTTCAACTAGCTTGTTGGGAACACAAAGTTTCTTTTCAGTTTCCAACTCCACTCCATACGTATATATGGGAAGGTACTAGCTCCACTCGGTTTTACAGTGAAAACTGCAGGAACTTCAAACCGGCACTAGGAAACAGAATGAGAAACCACAGTAAAAGTTTCTCCTGCAACCCTTTCCCTTTGTGCTAGATGAACGAACGTCTCTCCACATGCTCAGTTTTGAGAGATAAGTGTGTGTGAAAGCCGTACTTCAACTAGCTTGTTAGGAACACAAAGTTTCTTTTCAGTTTCGAACTCCACTCCATACATATATATGGGAAGGTACTAGACCCACCTCGATTTTACAGTGAAAACTGCAGGAACATCAAACCAGCACTAGGAAACAGACTGAGAAACCAGCGTAAAAGTTTCTCCTGCAACCAGTTCCCATTGTGCTAGATGAACGAATGTCTCTCCACATGCTCAGTTTTGAGAGATAAGTGTGTGTGAAAGCCGTCCTTCAACTAGCTTGTTGGGAACAAAAAGTTTCTTTTAAGTTTCCAACTCCACTCCATAAATATATATGGGAAGGTGCTAGCTCCAACTCGGTTTTAAAGTGAAAACTGCAGGAACTTCAAACCGGCACTAGGAAACAGACTGAGAAACCACAGTAAAAGTTTCTCCTGCAACCCGTTCCCTTTGTGCTAGATGAACGAACGTCTCTCCACATGCTCAGTTTTGAGAGATAAGTGTGTGTGAAAGCCGTCCTTCAACTAGCTTGTTGGGAACACAAAGTTTCTTTTCAGTTTCCAACTCCAATCCATACATATATATGGGAAGGTACTAGCTCCTCCTCGGTTTTAAAGTGAAAACTGCAGGAAATTCAAACCGGCACTAGGAAACAGACTGAGAAACCAGCGTAAAAAGTTTCTCCTGCCACCCGTTCCTTTGTGCTAGGTGAATGAATGTCTCTCCACATGCTCAGTTTTGAGAGATAAGTGTGTGTGAAAGCCGTCCTTCAACTAGCTTGCTGGGAACACAAATTTTCTTTTCAGTTTCCAACTCCAATCCATACATCTATATGGGAAGGTACTAGCTCCAACTCGGTTTTAAAGTGAAAACTGCAGGAACTTCAAACCGGCACTAGGAAACAGACTGAGAAACCAGCGTAAAAGTTTCTCTTGCCACCCGTTCCTTTGTGCTAGATGAACGAATGTCTCTCCACATGCTCAGTTTTGAGAGATAAGTGTGTGTGAAAGCCGTCTTCAACTAGCTTGTTGGGAACACAAATTTTCTTTTCAGTTTCCAACTCCAATCCATACATCTATATGGGAAGGTACTAGCTCCAACTCGGTTTTACAGTGAAAACTGCAGGAACTTCAAGCCGGCACTAGGAAACAGACAGAGAAACCAGAGTAAAAGTTTCTCCTGCCAACCGTTCCCTTTGTGCTAGATGAACGAACGTCTCTCCACATGCTCAGTTTTGAGAAATAAGTGTGTGTGAAAGCCGTACTTCAACTAGCTTGTTGGGAACACAAAGTTTCTTTTAAGTTTCCAACCCCACTCCGTACATATATATGGGAAGGTACTAGCTCCACTCGGTTTTACAGTGAAAACTGCAGGAAGTTCAAAACGGCACTAGGAAACAGACTGAGAAACCACAGTAAAAGTTTCTCCTGCAACCCTTTCCCTTTGTGCTAGATGAACGAACGTCTCTCCACATGCTCAGTTTTGAGAGATAAGTGTGTGTGAAAGCCGTACTTCAACTAGCTTGTTGGGAACACAAAGTTTCTTTTCAGTTTCCAACTCCACTCCGTACATATATATGGGAAGGTACTAGCTCCACTTGGTTTTACAGTGAAAACTGCAGGAACTTCAAAACGGCACTAGGAAACAGACTGAGAAACCACAGTAAAAGTTTCTCCTGTAACCCGTTCAATTTGTGCTAGATGAACGAACGTCTCTCCACATGCTCAGTTTTGAGAGAAAAGTGTGTGTGAAAGCCGTCCTTCAACTAGGTTGTTGGGAACACAAAGTTTCTTTTCAGTTTCCTACTCCACTCCATATATATATGGGAAGGAACTAGCTCCAACTCGGTTTTACAGTGAAAACTGCAGGAACTTCAAACCGGCACTAGAAAACAGACTGAGAAACCAGCGTAAAAGTTTCTCCTGCAACCAGTTCCCTTTGTGCTAGATGAACGAACGTCTCTCCACATGCTCAGTTTTGAGAGATAAGTGTGTGTGAAAGCCGTCCTTCAACTAGCTTGTTGGGAACACAAAGTTTCTTTTCAGTTTCCAACTCCACTCCATACATATATATGGGAAGGTACTAGCTCCAACTCGTTTTTACAGTGAAAACTGTAGGAACTTCAAACCGGCACTAGGAAACAGACTGAGAAACCAGCGTAAAAGTTTCTCCTCCAACCCGTTCCCTTTGTGCTAGATGAACGAACGTCTCTCCACATGCTCAGTTTTGAGAGATAAGTGTGTGTGAAAGCCGTACTTCAACTAGCTTGTTGGGAACACAAATTTTCTTTTCAGTTTCCAACTCCACTCAATACATATATATGGGAAGGTACTAGCTCCACTCGGTTTTACAGTGAAAACTGCAGGAACTTCAAACCGGCACTAGGAAACAGACTGAGAAACCACAGTAAAAGTTTCTACTGCAACCCGTTCAATTTGTGCTAGATGAACGAACGTCTCTCCACCTGCTCAGTTTTGAGAGATATGTGTGTGTGAAAGCCGTACTTCAACTAGCTTGTTGGGAACACAAAGTTTCTTTTCATTTTCGAATTCCACTCCATACATATATTTGGGAAGGTACTAGCCCCACCTCGGTTTTACAGTGAAAACTGCAGGAACTTAAAACCGGCACTAGGAAACAGACTGAGAAACCAGAGAAATAGTTTCTCCTGCCAACCGTTCCCTTTGTGCTAGATGAACGATCGTCTCTCCACATGCTCAGTTTTGAGAGATAAGTGTGTGTGAATGCCGTACTTCAACTAGCTTGTTGGGAACACAAAGTTTCTTTTCAGTTTCCAACTCCACTCCATACATATATATTGGAAGGTACTAGCTCCAACTCGGTTTTACAGTGAAAACTGCAGGAACTTCAAACCGGCACTAGGAAACAGACTGAGAAACCACAGTAAAAGTTTCTCCTGCAAACTGTTCCCTTTGTGCTAGATGAACGAACGTCTCTCCACATGCTCAGTTTTGAGAGATAAGTGTGTGTGAAAGCCGTCTTCAACTAGCTTGTTGGGAACACAAATTTTCTTTTCAGTTTCCAACTCCAATCCATACATATATATGGGAAGGTACTAGCTCCAACTCGGTTTTACAGTGAAAACTGCAGGAACTTCAAACCGGCACTAGGAAACAGACTGAGAAATCCGAGTAAAAGTTTCTCCTGCCAACCGTTACCTTTGTGCTAGATGAACGAACGTCTCCCCACATGCTCAGTTTTGAGAAATAAGTGTGTGTGAAAGCCGTACTTCAACTAGCTTGTTGGGAACACAAAGTTTCTTTTCAGTTTCCAACTCCACTCCGTACATATATATGGGAAGGAACTAGCTCCAACTCGGTTTTAAAGTGAAAACTGCAGGAACTTCAAACCGGCACTAGGAAACAGACTGAGAAAGCAGAGTAAAAGTTTGTCCTCCAACCCGTTCCATTTGTGCTAGATGAACGAACGTCTCTCCACATGCTCAGTTTTGAGAGATAAGTGTGTGTGAAAGCCGTCCTTCAACTAGCTTGTTGGGAACACAAAGTTTCTTTTCAGTTTCCAACTCCACTCCATACATATATATGGGAAGGTACTAACTCCAACTCGGTTTTACAGTGAAAACTGCAGGAACATCAAATCAGCACTAGGAAACAGACTGAGAAACCAGCGTAAAAGTTTCTCCTGCAACCAGTTCTCTTTGTGCTAGATGAAAGAACGTCTCTCCACATGCTCGGTTTTGAGAGATAAGTGTGTGTGAAAGCCATACTTCAACTAGCTTGTTGGGAACACAAAGTTTCTTTTCAGTTTCCAACTCCACTCCATACATATATATGGGAAGATACTAGCTCCAAATCGGTTTTACTGTGAAAACTTCAGGAACTTCAAAGCGGCACTAGGAAACAGACTGAGAAACCAGACTAAAAGTTTCTCCTGCAAACCGTTCCCTTTGTGCTAGATGAACGAACGTCTCTCCACATGCTCAGTTTTGAGAGATAAGTGTGTGTGAAAGCCGTACTTCAACTAGCTTGTTGGGAACACAAAGTTTCTTTTCAGTTTCGAACTCCACTCCATACATATATATGGGAAGGTACTAGCTCCAACTCGGCTTTACAGTGAAAACTGCAGGAACTTCAAACCGGCACTAGGAAACAGACTGAGAAAGCAGAGTAAAAGTTTGTCCTCCAACCCGTTCCATTTGTGCTAGATGAACGAACGTCTCTCCACATGCTCAGTTTTGAGAAATAAGTGTGTGTGAAAGCCGTCCTTCAACTAGCTTTTTGGGAACACAATGTTTCTTTTCAGTATCCAACTCCACTCCATACATATATATGGGAAGGTACTAGCCCCACCTCGGTTTTACAGTGAAAACTGCAGGAACTTAAAACCGGCACTAGGAAACAGACTGAGAAACCAGAGAAATAGTTTCTCCTGCCAACCGTTCCCTTTGTGCTAGATGAACGATCGTCTCTCCACATGCTCAGTTTTGAGAGATAAGTGTGTGTGAATGCCGTACTTCAACTAGCTTGTTGGGAACACAAAGTTTCTTTTCAGTTTCCAACTCCACTCCATACATATATATTGGAAGGTACTAGCTCCAACTCGGTTTTACAGTGAAAACTGCAGGAACTTCAAACCGGCACTAGGAAACAGACTGAGAAACCACAGTAAAAGTTTCTCCTGCAAACTGTTCCCTTTGTGCTAGATGAACGAACGTCTCTCCACATGCTCAGTTTTGAGAGATAAGTGTGTGTGAAAGCCGTCTTCAACTAGCTTGTTGGGAACACAAATTTTCTTTTCAGTTTCCAACTCCAATCCATACATATATATGGGAAGGTACTAGCTCCAACTCGGTTTTACAGTGAAAACTGCAGGAACTTCAAACCGGCACTAGGAAACAGACTGAGAAATCCGAGTAAAAGTTTCTCCTGCCAACCGTTACCTTTGTGCTAGATGAACGAACGTCTCCCCACATGCTCAGTTTTGAGAAATAAGTGTGTGTGAAAGCCGTACTTCAACTAGCTTGTTGGGAACACAAAGTTTCTTTTCAGTTTCCAACTCCACTCCGTACATATATATGGGAAGGTAACTAGCTCCAACTCGGTTTTAAAGTGAAAACTGCAGGAACTTCAAACCGGCACTAGGAAACAGACTGAGAAAGCAGAGTAAAAGTTTGTCCTCCAACCCGTTCCATTTGTGCTAGATGAACGAACGTCTCTCCACATGCTCAGTTTTGAGAGATAAGTGTGTGTGAAAGCCGTCCTTCAACTAGCTTGTTGGGAACACAAAGTTTCTTTTCAGTTTCCAACTCCACTCCATACATATATATGGGAAGGTACTAACTCCAACTCGGTTTTACAGTGAAAACTGCAGGAACATCAAATCAGGCACTAGGAAACAGACTGAGAAACCAGCGTAAAAGTTTCTCCTGCAACCAGTTCCCTTTGTGCTAGATGAACGAACGTCTCTCCACATGCTCGGTTTTGAGAGATAAGTGTGTCTGAAAGCCATACTTCAACTAGCTTGTTGGGAACACAAAGTTTCTTTTCAGTTTCCAACTCCACTCCATACATATATATGGGAAGATACTAGCTCCAACTCGGTTTTACAGTGAAAACTTCAGGAACTTCAAAGCGGCACTAGGAAACAGACTGAGAAACCAGACTAAAAGTTTCTCCTGCAAACCGTTCCCTTTGTGCTAGATGAACGAACGTCTCTCCACATGCTCAGTTTTGAGAGATAAGTGTGTGTGAAAGCCGTACTTCAACTAGCTTGTTGGGAACACAAAGTTTCTTTTCAGTTTCGAACTCCACTCCATACATATATATGGGAAGGTACTAGCTCCAACTCGGCTTTTACAGTGAAAACTGCAGGAACTTCAAACCGGCACTAGGAAACAGACTGAGAAAGCAGAGTAAAAGTTTGTCCTCCAACCCGTTCCATTTGTGCTAGATGAACGAACGTCTCTCCACATGCTCAGTTTTGAGAAATAAGTGTGTGTGAAAGCCGTCCTTCAACTAGCTTTTTGGGAACACAATGTTTCTTTTCAGTATCCAACTCCACTCCATACATATATATGGGAAGGTACTAGCTCCAACTCTGTTTTACAGTGAAAACTGCAGGAACATCAAACCAGCACTAGGAAACAGACTGAGAAACCAGCGTAAAAGTTTCTCCTGCAACCAGTTCTCTTTGTGCTAGATGAAAGAACGTCTCTCCACATGCTCGGTTTTGAGAGATAAGTGTGTGTGAAAGCCATCTTTCAATTAGCTTGTTGGGAACACAAAGTTTCTTTTCAGTTTCAAACTCCACTCCATACATATATATGGGAAGGTACTAGCTCCAACTCGGTTTAAAAGTGAAAACTGCAGGAACTTCAAACCGGCACTAGGAAACAGACTGAGAAACCAGAGTAAAAGTTTCCCCTGCAACCAGTTCCCTTTGTGCTAGATGAACGAACGTCTCTCCACATGTTCAGTTTTGAGAGATAACTGTGTGTGAAAGCCGTACTTCAACTAGCTTGTTGGGAACACAAAGTTTCTTTTCAGTTTCCAACTCCAATCCATACATATATATGGGAAGGTACTAGCTCCAACTCGGTTTTACAGTGAAAACTTCAGGAACATCAAACCGGCACTAGGAAACAGACTGAGAAACCAGAGTAAAAGTTTCTCCTGCAACCCGTTCCCTTTGTGCTATATGAACGAACGTCTCTCCACATGCTCAGTTTTGAGAGATAAGTGTGTGTGAAAGCCGTCCTTCAACTAGCTTGTTGGAAACACAAAGTTTCTTTTCAGTTTCGAACTCCACTCCATTCATATATATGGGAAGGTACTAGCTCCAACTCGGTTTTACACTGAAAACTGCAGGAACATCAAACCAGCACTAGGAAACAGACTGAAAATCCAGCGTAAAAGTTTGTCCTGCAACCAGTTCCTTTTTATGCTAGATGAACGAACGTCTCACCACATGCTCAGTTTTTAGGGATAATTGTGTGTGAAAGCCGTCCTTCAACTAGCTTGTTGGGAACAAATAGTTTCTTTTCAGTTTCCAACTCCACTCCATACATATATATGGGAAGGTGGTAGCTCCAACTCGGTTTTACAGTGAAAACTGCAGGAACTTCAAACCGGCACTAGGAAACAGACTGAGAAACCAGAGTAAAAGTTTCCCCTGCAACCCGTTCCCTTTGTGCTAGATGAACGAACGCCTCTCCACATGCTCAGTTTTGAGAGATAAGTGTGTGTGAAAGCCGTACTTCAACTAGCTTGTTGGGAACACAAAGATTCTTTTCAGTTTCCAACTCCAATCCATTCATATATATGGGAAGGTACAAGCTCCAACTCGGTTTTACAGTGAAAACTGCAGGAACATCAAACCGGCACTAGAAAACAGACTGAGAAACCAGAGTAAAAGTTTCCACTGCAACCCGTTCCCTTTGTGCTAGATGAACAAACGTCTCTCCACATGCTCAGTTTTGAGAGATAAGTGTTTGTGAAAGCCGTACTTCAACTAACTTGTTGGGAACACAAAGTTTCTTTTCAGTTTCCAACTCCACTCCATTCATATATATGGGAAGGTACAAGCTCCAACTCGGTTTTACAGTGAAAACTGCAGGAACATCAAACCGGCACTAGAAAACAGACTGAGAAACCAGAGTAAAAGTTTCTCCTGCAACACGTTCCCTTTGTGCTAGATGAACGAACGTCTCTCCACATGCTCAGTTTTGAGAGATAAGTGTGTGTGAAAGCCGTACTTCAACTAGCTTGTTGGGAACACAAAGTTTCTTTTCAGTTTCCAACTCCAATCCATACATATATATGGGAAGGTACTATCTCCAACACGGTTTTACAGTGAAAACTGCAGGAACATCAAACCGGCACTAGGAAACAGACTGATAAACCAGAGTAAAAGTTTCTCCTGCAACCCGTTCCCTTTGTGGTAGATGAACGAACGTCTCTCCACATGCTCAGATTTGAGAGAAAAGTGTGTGTGAAAGAAGTCCTTCAACTAGCTTGTTGGGAACACAAAGTTTCTTTTCAGTTTCCAACTCCACTCCATACATATATATGGGAAGGTGCTAGCTCCAAATCGGTTTTACAGTGAAAACTGCAGGAACTTCAAACAGGCACTAGGAAACAGACTGAGAAACCAGAGTAAAAGTTACTCCTGCAACCCGTTCCCTTTGTGCTAGATGAACGAACGTCTCTCCACATGCTCAGTTTTGAGAGATAAGTGTGTGTGAAAGACGTCCTTCAACTAACTTGTTGGGAACACAAAGTTTCTTTTCAGTTTCGAACTCCACTCCATACATATATATGGAAAGTACTAGCTCCAACTCGGTTTTACATTGAAAACTGCAGGAATTTAAAACCGGCACTAGTAAACAGACTGAGAGACCAGAGTAAAAGTTTCTCCTGCCACCCGTTCCCTTTGTGCTAGATGAACGAACGTCTCTCCACATGCTTAGTTTTGAGAGATAAGTGTGTGTGAAAGCCGTCCTTCAACTAGCTTGTTGGGAACACAAAGTTACTTTTCAGTTTCCTACTCCACTCCATACATATATATGGGAAGGAACTAGCTCCAACTCGGTTTTACAGTGAAAACTGCAGGAACTTCAAACCGGCACTAGGAAACAGACTGAGAAACCACAGTAAAAGTTTCTCCTGCAACCCTTTTCATTTGTGCTAGATGAACGAACGTCACTCCACATGCTCAAATTGAGAGATAAGTGTGGGTGAAAGCCGTCCTTCAACTAGCTTTTTGGGAACACAAAGTTTCTTTTCAGTTTCCAACTCCACTCCATACATATATACGGGAAGGTACTAGCTCCAACTCGGTTTTACAGTGAAAACTGCAGGAACTTCAAACCGGCACTAGGAAACAGACTGAGAAACCACAGTAAAAGTTTCTCCTGCAACCCATTCCAATTGTGCTAGATGAACGAACGTCTCTCCACATGCTCAGTTTTGAGAGATAAGTGTGTGTGAAAGCCGTACTTCAACTAGCTTGTTGGGAACACAAAGTTTCTTTTCAGTTTCCAACTCCACTCCATACATATATATGGGAAGGTACTAGCTCCAACTCGGTTTTACAGTGAAAACTGCAGGAACATCAAACCGGCACTAGGAAACAGACTGAGAAACCAGAGTAAAAGTTTCTCCTGCCACCCGTTCCCTTTGTGCTAGATGAACGAACGTCTCTCCACATGCTCAGTTTTGAGAGATAAGTGTGTGTGAAAGCCGTCCTTCAACTAGCTTGTTGGGAACACTAAGATTCTTTTCAGTTTCCAACTCCACTCCATACATATATATGGGAAGGTACTAGCTCCAACACGGTTTACAGTGAAAACTGCAGGAACTTCAAACCGGCACTAGGAAACAGACTGAAACCACAGTAAAAGTTTCTCCTGCAACCCGTTCCAAATGTGCTAGATGAACGAACGTCTCTCCACATGCTCAGTTTTGAGAGATAAGTGTGGTTGAAAGCCATACTTCAACTTGCTTGTTGGGAACACAAAGTTTCTTTTCAGTTTCCAACTCCACTCCATACATATATATTGGAAGGTACTAGCTCCAACTCGGTTTTACAGTGAAAACTGCAGGAACTTCAAACCGGCACTAGGAAACAGACTGAGAAACCAGAGTAAAAGTTTCTCCTGCAACACGTTCCCTTTGTGCTAGATGAACGAACGTCTCTCCACATGCTCAGTTTTGAGAGATAAGTGTGTGTGAAAGCCGTACTTCAACTAGCTTGTTAGGAACACAAAGTTTCTTTTCAGTTTCCAACTCCAATCCATACATATATATGGGAAGGTACTAGCTCCAACTCGGTTTTACAGTGAAAACTACAGGAACTTCAAACCGGCACTAGGAAACAGACTGAGAAAGCAGAGTAAAGTTTGTCCTCCAACCCGTTCCATTTGTGCTAGATGAACGAACGTCTCTCCACATGCTCAGTTTTGAGAGATAAGTGTGTGTGAAAGCCGTCCTTCAACTAGCTTGTTGGGAACACAAAGTTCTTTTCAGTTTCCAACTCCAATCCATACATATATGGGAATGTACTAGCACCAACTCGGTTTTAAACTGAAAACTGCAGGAACTTCAACCCGGCACTAGGAAACAGACTGAGAAACCAGAGTAAAAGTTTCTCCTGCAACCCGTTCCCTTTGTGCTAGATGAACGAACGTCTCTCCACATGCTCAGTTTTGAGAGATAATTGTGTGTGAAAGCCGTCCTTCAACTAGCTTGTTGGGAACACAAAGTTTCTTTTCAGTATCCAACTCCACTCCATACATATATATGGGAAGGTACTAGCTCCAAATCTGTTTTACAGTGAAAACTACAGGAACTTCAAACCGGCACTAGGAAACAGACTGAGAAAGCAGAGTAAAAGTTTGTCCTCCAACCCGTTCCATTTGTGCTAGATGAACGAACGTCTCTCCACATGCTCAGTTTTGAGAGATAAGTGTGTGTGAAAGCCGTCCTTCAACTAGCTTGTTGGGAACACAAATTTCTTTTCAGTTTCCAACTCCAATCCATACATATATATGGGAATGTACTAGCTACCAACTCGGTTTTAAACTGAAAACTGCAGGAACTTCAACCCGGCACTAGGAAACAGACTGAGAAACCAGAGTAAAAGTTTCTCCTGCAACCCGTTCCCTTTGTGCTAGATGAACGAACGTCTCTCCACATGCTCAGTTTTGAGAGATAAGTGTTGTGAAAGCCGTCCTTCAACTAGCTTGTTGGGAACACAAAGTTTCTTTTCAGTATCCCAACTCCACTCCATACATATATATGGGAAGGTACTAGCTCCAAATCTGTTTTACAGTGAAAACTGCAGGAACTATCAAACCAGCACTAGGAAACAGACTGAGAAACCAGCGTAAAAGTTTCTCCTGCAACCAGTTTCTTTGTGCTAGATGAAAGAACGTCTCTCCACATGCTCGGTTTTGAGAGATAAGTGTGTGTGAAAGCCATCTTTCAACTAGCTTGTTGGGAACACAAAGTTTCTTTCAGTTTCAAACTCCACTCCATACATATATATGGGAAGGTACTAGCTCCAACTCGGTTTTACAGTGAAAACTGCAGGAACTTCAAACCGGCACTAGGAAACAGACTGAGAAACCAGAGTAAAAGTTTCTCCTGCAACCCGTTCCCTTTGTGCTAGATGAACGAACGTCTCTCCACATGCTCAGTTTTGAGAGATAAGTGTGTGTGAAAGCCGTACTTCAACTAGCTTGTTGGGAACACAAAGTTTCTTTTCAGTTTCCAACTCCAATCCATACATATATATGGGAAGGTACTAGCTCCAACTCGGTTTTACAGTGAAACTGCAGGAACTTCAAACCGGCACTAGGAAACAGACTGAGAAACAGGTAAAAGTTTCTCCTGCAACCCGTTCCCTTTGTGCTAGATGAACGAACGTCTCTCCCACATGCTCAGTTTTGAGAGATAAGTGTGTGTGAAAGCCGTCCTTCAACTAGCTTGTTGGGAACACAAAGTTTCTTTTCAGTTTCAACTCCACTCCATACATATATATGGGAAGGTACTAGCTCCAACTCGGTTTTACAGTGAAAACTGCAGGAACTTCAAACCGGCACTAGGAAAACAGACTGAGAAACCACAGTAAAGTTTCTCCCTGCAACGGTTCCCTTTGTGCTAGATGAACGAACGTCTCTCCCACATGCTCAGTTTGAGAGATAAGTGTGTGTGAAAGCCGTCCTTCAACTAGCTTGTTGGGAACACAAAGTTTCTTTTCAGTTTCCAACTCCACTCCATACATAATATATGGGAAGGTACTAGCTCCAACTCGGTTTTACAGTGAAACTGCAGAACTTCAAACCGGCACTAGGAAACAGACTGAGAAACCAGAGTAAAAGTTTCTCCTGCCAACCCGTTCCCTTGTGCTAGATGAAACGAACGTCTCTCCACATGCTCAGTTTGAGAGATAAGTGTGTGTGAAAGCCGTTCCTTCAACTAGCTTGTTGGGAACACAAAGTTTCTTTTCAGTTTCCAACTCCAATCCTACAATATATGGGAAGGAACTAGCTCCAACTCTGTTTTACAGTGAAAACTGCAGGAACTCAAACCGGCACTAGGAAACAGACTGAGAAACCAGCGTAAAAGTTTCTCCTGCAAACCGTTCCCTTTGTGCTAGATGAAACGAACGTCTCTCCACATGCTCAGTTTTGAGAGATAAGTGTGTGTGAAAGCCGTCCTTCAACTAGCTTGTTGGGAACACAAAGTTTCTTTTCAGTTTCCAACTCCACTCCATACATATATATGGGAAGGAACTAGCTCCAACTCGGTTTTACAGTGAAAAACTGCAGGAACTTCAAACCGGCACTAGGAAACAGACTGAGAAACCAGAGTAAAAGTTTCTCCTGCCAACCCGTTCCCTTTGTGCTAGATGAACGAACGTCTCTCCACATGCTCAGTTTTGAGAGATAAGTGTGTGTGAAAGCCGTCCTTCAACTAGCTTGTTGGGAACACAAAGTTTCTTTTCAGTTTCCAACTCCACTCCATACATATATATGGGAAGGTACTAGCTCCCAACTCGGTTTTACAGTGAATGAACTGCAGAACTTCAAACCGCACTAGGAAACAGACTGAGAAACCAGAGTAAAAGTTTCTCCTGCAACCCGTTCCGTTCCCTTTGTGCTAGATGTACGAACGTCTCTCCACATCTCCGTTTGAGAGATATTTTGTGTGAAAGCCGTCCTTCAACTACTTGTTTTTGGGAACAAAACTTCTTTTCAGTTTCCAATCCACTCCATACATATATATGGGAGGTACTAGCTCCAATCGGTTTTACAGTGGAAAACTGCAGGAACTCAAACCGGCACTAGGAAACAGACTGAGAAACCACAGTAAAAGTTTCCCCTGCAAAACCGTTCCCTTTGTGCTAGATGAAACGAACGTCTCTCCACATGCTCAGTTTTTGAGAGATAAGTGTGTGGAAAGCTCTTCAACTAGCTTGTTGGGAACACAAAGTTTCTTTTCAGTTTCGAACTCCACTCCATACATATATATGGGAAGGACTAGCTCCAACTCGGTTTTACAGTGAAAACTGCAGGAACTTCAAACCGGCACTAGGAAACAGACTGAGAAGCGGAGTAAAAGTTTGTCCTCCACCCGTTCCCTTTGTGCTAGATGAACGAACGCTCTCCACATGCTCAGTTTGAGAGATAAGTGTGTGTGAAAGCCGTTCTTCACTAGCTTGTTGGGAACACAAAGTTTCTTTTCAGTATTCAACTCCAATCCTTACACATATATGGGAAGGAACTAGCTCCAACTCTGTTTTACAGTGAAAACTGCAGGAACATCAACCAGCACTAGGAAACAGACTGAGAAACCAGCGTAAAGTTTCTCCTGCAAAACAGTTCTCTTTGTGCTAGATGAAGAACGTCTCTCCACATGCTCGGTTTTGAGAGATAAGTGTGTGAAAGCCATCCTTCAACTAGCTGTTGGGAACACAAAGTTCTTTTCAGTTTCCAACTCCACTCCATACATATATATGGGAAGGAACTAGCTCAACTCGGTTTTACAGTGAAACTTCAGGAAAATCAAAACCGG
>NW_022588208.1:0-20200 GCF_009834535.1 Camelus ferus | reverse complement strand
GAAAAGATACGACAAATATACACTAAAGAGTTGTTTGCATGTGGATTACAGGACTTTCTCACTATAGAAGGCATATAGATGCTTAGAGGCATTTTCTGTGATTTCAGAGGTTTTCAAACGCAGGTTTCGAAAATGAGGCAGATTTCACGGCAAAAACCTCTTAGAGCGGTTTCTAACCAATAGACATGTAATTTACATGGATTCGCTCACCATCAAATTCCGTGTTCTGAACACGCTACATGCATCTCGGATGCGACAAATATTCGCTGCAGAGTTGTTAGCATGTGGATTACAGCACTTTCAACCACCATACAAGGCTTACTGACACTTTGAAGAATTTTCTCAGATTTCACAGTTTAGTTTTAGTGCCAGTTTTGAAAATGAGGCAGATTTGGCAGAAAAATGCTCTTGGAGCCAGTTCTACCCAAAAGATATGTAATTTACCTACTTTCAATCACCGTGACATTCCGTGTTCTGCACACGTTATATGCACCACGGATTCAACAAACATTCTTTAATGAGTTGTGTACATTTGTACTAACGAACTTTAATCCACCTTACAGTGCATATTTATACATAGAAATTTTATTCTGATTTAGTAGTATTCTCCTAATGTCAGTCTCTAAAATCATGCAGTTTCCACAGAAAAATCCTCTTGGAGCGAGTTCTACCCAATAGACATGCAATTTACATAGAACCCGTCATCGTGAAATTCCATGTTCCGAAAAACTACATGCATCACGGATTCGACAAATATTCACTACAGGGTTGTTAGCATAAGGATTACCGAACTTTCATCCACCATAAAAGCCATGTTGACAATTTGAAGCATTTTCTCACATTTCGAAAGTTTTTCCTAATTCCAGTTTGGAAAAGGAGGCAGATTTGGCAGAAAAATCCTCGTGGAGTGAGTACTTCCCAATAGAAATGTAATTTACATAGTTTCCCTCACAGTGACATTCCATTTTCCGAACACGCTACATGCATCCAGGTTTCAACAAACTTTCTCGAATGAGTTGTGTACATGTAGATTACAGAACATTCATCCACCATACATGGTATATTTACAACTAGAAACATGAAATGTGAGTTCGCAGCATTTTCCTTAGAGCAGTTTTGAAAATCAGGCAGTTTTCAAAGGGAAAAACTGTTGGAGCGTGTTCTACCCAATAGATATGTAAATTACATAGATTCTCCCGCTGTGAAATTTCGTGTTTTGAACACGCTTCATGCAGAAAAGTTTCGACAAATATACACTACCGAGTTGTTTGCATGTGGATTACAGGGCTTTCATCCCTGTAGAAGGCATATTGTTGCTTAGAAGTATTTTCTCTGATTTCACATAGCTTTTCAAACGCCAGTTTCGAACATGAGGCAGATTTCATGGGAAAAACTTCTTGGAGCGGGTTCTAACCAATAGACATGTAATTTACATGGATTCGCTCACCGTGAAATTCCGTGTTCTGAACACGCTACATGCATCTCGGATGCGACAAATATTCACTACAGAGTTGTTAGCATGTGAATTACAGCACTTTCATCCACCATACAAGGCTTACTGACACTTTGAAGAATTTTCTCAGATTTTTGAGTTTAGTTTTATGCCAGTTTTGAAAATGAGGCAGATTTGGCAGAAAAAAGCTCTTGGAGGCAGTTCTACCCAAAAGATATGTAATTTACCTAGTTTCAATCACCGTGACATTCTGTGGTCTGCACACGTTACATGCACCACGGATTCAACAAACATTTATAATGAGTTGTGAACATGTGTATTACCGAACTTCATCCACAATTCATGGCATATTTACGACTAGAAACATTAACTCTGAATTTGCAGCTTTTTCCTAATGCCAGTTTTGAAATTCAGGCCGTTTTTTCAGAAAAAAATTTTGGGAGTGAATTCTAACCAATAGGCGTGTAATTAACATAGATTCCATTGCCGGCATTTTCCGTGATACGATCACCCTGCATGCATAACGCTTTCTACAAATATTCACCACAGATTTGTTTGCATGTTTTTTACGATCTTCCATCACAATACAAGGCATATTGACACTTTGAAGCTTTATCTCTGATTTTGCAGAGATTTTCAAACGCCAGTTTCAAAAATGAGGCAGATTTCGCAGAAAATTCTCTTGGAGCGAATTCTACCCAAGACACATGTATTTTACATAGATTCGCTCACCGTGATATTCTGTGTTCCGAACATGCTTCACGTATCTCGGATTCAACAAATATTCACTACAGAGTCGTTAGCATGTGGATTACCGAACTTTCATCCACCATAAAAGGCAGATTTACACCGAAAATCTAGTAATCTGTTTTCGCATGGTTTTCCTTAAGCCAGTTTCGAAAATCAGGCCGATTTCTCAGGAAAAATCTCTTGGAGTGATTTCTAACCAAGAGAAATGTAATTTACATAAATTCCCTGGCCATGAAATTCCGTGTTCCGAACATGCTACATTCATAAACGTTTCGACAAATAGTCACTACGAATTTGTTAGCATGTGGATTACCGAACTTTCATCACAATACACTGAATATTGATTCATAGAAGTATTTTCTCAAATTTTCCAGAGTTTTTCAAACGCCAGTTTCAAAAAAGACGAAGTTTTCACAGAAAAACTCTCTCGGAGCGAGTTCTACCCAATAGAGAAGTAATTTACATTGTTTCAATCACCGTGAATTTCCACGTTCTGAACACGGTACATGCATCACGAATTAGAAAAAGATTCTTTAATATGTTGTGAAAATGTGGATTACCGAACTTTCTTGCAACATATAGGCACATTTACACCTACAAATATTTACTCTCGTTTTGCAGCTTTTTCAAAGCTTCAGATTCGATAATCATGCAATTTTCGCAGAAAAATCCTCTTCTAGCTTGTTGTACTCAATAGAATTGTAATATACATAGTTTCATTACCGTGAAATTCCGTTTTCCAAAAGCGCTACATGAATCACGGTTTAAAAAATCATTACTACACTGTAATTACCATGTGGATTACCGGACTTTCATTCACCATTCAAGGCATATTGACACTTAGAAGCATTTTCTCAGATTTCACAGGGTTCTCCTAATGGCAGTTTTCAAAATGAGGCACATTTCGCAGAAAAATTCTCTTCAAGCGAGTCCTACCCAATAGACATGTAACTTACAATGTTTCCTTTACTCTGACATTCCGTATTCTGAACACATTAAATGCATCACGAGGTCGACAAACATTCTTTAATGAGTGTGAGCATGTGGATTATCGATTTTTCAACCACAATACAAGGCATATTTACACCTAGAAACATTTATTTAGATTTCGCAGGTTTTCCTAAAGTTAGTTACGAAAATCAGGTAGTTTTCGCAGAAAAATTCTCATGGTGCATGTTCTATCCAATAGATATCTCATCTTCGAAGATACCGTCACCGTAACTTTCTGTGTTCCGAAAACGTTACATGCACCACGGATTCAACAAATATTCACTGCTGAGTTCTTAGCATGTGAATTACACATCTTTAATAACCCATTGAAGACACATTGTCACCTTAAAACATTTACTCAGATTTTGCAGCGTTTTCAAAACACCAGTTTCCAAACTGAGGCAGATTTTTCAGTAAAATGCTCCTGGAGCGTGTTCTAACCAATAGATATGTCATTTATATAGTTTGCCTCACCGTGACAGTCCATGTTCCGAACGCGCTACACAGATCACGGATTTGACAAACATTTTAATGAGTTGTGTACATGTGTATTACAAAACTTTCATCCACCATACAAGGCATATTTACACCTAGAAACATTAACACTGAGTTCGCAGATATTTCCTAACAGCAGTTTCAAATATCAGGCAGTTTTCAAAGGAAAAAAATGTTGGAGCGTGTTCTACAAAATAGATATGTAAATTACATAGATTCTACCCCTGTGAAATTACATGTTTCGTACATGCTACATGCAGAAAAGATACGACAAATATACACTAAAGAGTTGTTTGCATGTGGATTACAGGACTTTCTCACTATAGAAGGCATATAGATGCTTAGAGGCATTTTCTGTGATTTCAGAGGTTTTCAAACGCAGGTTTCGAAAATGAGGCAGATTTCACGGCAAAAACCTCTTAGAGCGGTTTCTAACCAATAGACATGTAATTTACATGGATTCGCTCACCATCAAATTCCGTGTTCTGAACACGCTACATGCATCTCGGATGCGACAAATATTCGCTGCAGAGTTGTTAGCATGTGGATTACAGCACTTTCAACCACCATACAAGGCTTACTGACACTTTGAAGAATTTTCTCAGATTTCACAGTTTAGTTTTAGTGCCAGTTTTGAAAATGAGGCAGATTTGGCAGAAAAATGCTCTTGGAGCCAGTTCTACCCAAAAGATATGTAATTTACCTACTTTCAATCACCGTGACATTCCGTGTTCTGCACACGTTATATGCACCACGGATTCAACAAACATTCTTTAATGAGTTGTGTACATTTGTACTAACGAACTTTAATCCACCTTACAGTGCATATTTATACATAGAAATTTTATTCTGATTTAGTAGTATTCTCCTAATGTCAGTCTCTAAAATCATGCAGTTTCCACAGAAAAATCCTCTTGGAGCGAGTTCTACCCAATAGACATGCAATTTACATAGAACCCGTCATCGTGAAATTCCATGTTCCGAAAAACTACATGCATCACGGATTCGACAAATATTCACTACAGGGTTGTTAGCATAAGGATTACCGAACTTTCATCCACCATAAAAGCCATGTTGACAATTTGAAGCATTTTCTCACATTTCGAAAGTTTTTCCTAATTCCAGTTTGGAAAAGGAGGCAGATTTGGCAGAAAAATTCCTCGTGGAGTGAGTACTTCCCAATAGAAATGTAATTTACATAGTTTCCCTCACAGTGACATTCCATTTTCCGAACACGCTACATGCATCCAGGTTTCAACAAACTTTCTCGAATGAGTTGTGTACATGTAGATTACAGAACATTCATCCACCATACATGGTATATTTACAACTAGAAACATGAAATGTGAGTTCGCAGCATTTTCCTTATAGCAGTTTTGAAAATCAGGCAGTTTTCAAAGGGAAAAACTGTTGGAGCGTGTTCTACCCAATAGATATGTAAATTACATAGATTCTCCCGCTGTGAAATTTCGTGTTTTGAACACGCTTCATGCAGAAAAGATTTCGACAAATATACACTACCGAGTTGTTTGCATGTGGATTACAGGGCTTTCATCCCTGTAGAAGGCATATTGTTGCTTAGAAGTATTTTCTCTGATTTCACATAGCTTTTCAAACGCCAGTTTCGAACATGAGGCAGATTTCATGGGAAAAACTTCTTGGAGCGGGTTCTAACCAATAGACATGTAATTTACATGGATTCGCTCACCGTGAAATTCCGTGTTCTGAACACGCTACATGCATCTCGGATGCGACAAATATTCACTACAGAGTTGTTAGCATGTGAATTACAGCACTTTCATCCACCATACAAGGCTTACTGACACTTTGAAGAATTTTCTCAGATTTTTGAGTTTAGTTTTATGCCAGTTTTGAAAATGAGGCAGATTTGGCAGAAAAAAGCTCTTGGAGGCAGTTCTACCCAAAAGATATGTAATTTACCTAGTTTCAATCACCGTGACATTCTGTGGTCTGCACACGTTACATGCACCACGGATTCAACAAACATTTATAATGAGTTGTGAACATGTGTATTACCGAACTTCATCCACAATTCATGGCATATTTACGACTAGAAACATTAACTCTGAATTTGCAGCTTTTTCCTAATGCCAGTTTTGAAATTCAGGCCGTTTTTTCAGAAAAAAATTTTGGGAGTGAATTCTAACCAATAGGCGTGTAATTAACATAGATTCCATTGCCGGCATTTTCCGTGATACGATCACCCTGCATGCATAACGCTTTCTACAAATATTCACCACAGATTTGTTTGCATGTTTTTTACGATCTTCCATCACAATACAAGGCATATTGACACTTTGAAGCTTTATCTCTGATTTTGCAGAGATTTTCAAACGCCAGTTTCAAAAATGAGGCAGATTTCGCAGAAAATTCTCTTGGAGCGAATTCTACCCAAGACACATGTATTTTACATAGATTCGCTCACCGTGATATTCTGTGTTCCGAACATGCTTCACGTATCTCGGATTCAACAAATATTCACTACAGAGTCGTTAGCATGTGGATTACCGAACTTTCATCCACCATAAAAGGCAGATTTACACCGAAAATCTAGTAATCTGTTTTCGCATGGTTTTCCTTAAGCCAGTTTCGAAAATCAGGCCGATTTCTCAGGAAAAATCTCTTGGAGTGATTTCTAACCAAGAGAAATGTAATTTACATAAATTCCCTGGCCATGAAATTCCGTGTTCCGAACATGCTACATTCATAAACGTTTCGACAAATAGTCACTACGAATTTGTTAGCATGTGGATTACCGAACTTTCATCACAATACACTGAATATTGATTCATAGAAGTATTTTCTCAAATTTTCCAGAGTTTTTCAAACGCCAGTTTCAAAAAAGACGAAGTTTTCACAGAAAAACTCTCTCGGAGCGAGTTCTACCCAATAGAGAAGTAATTTACATTGTTTCAATCACCGTGAATTTCCACGTTCTGAACACGGTACATGCATCACGAATTAGAAAAAGATTCTTTAATATGTTGTGAAAATGTGGATTACCGAACTTTCTTGCAACATATAGGCACATTTACACCTACAAATATTTACTCTCGTTTTGCAGCTTTTTCAAAGCTTCAGATTCGATAATCATGCAATTTTCGCAGAAAAATCCTCTTCTAGCTTGTTGTACTCAATAGAATTGTAATATACATAGTTTCATTACCGTGAAATTCCGTTTTCCAAAAGCGCTACATGAATCACGGTTTAAAAAATCATTACTACACTGTAATTACCATGTGGATTACCGGACTTTCATTCACCATTCAAGGCATATTGACACTTAGAAGCATTTTCTCAGATTTCACAGGGTTCTCCTAATGGCAGTTTTCAAAATGAGGCACATTTCGCAGAAAAATTCTCTTCAAGCGAGTCCTACCCAATAGACATGTAACTTACAATGTTTCCTTTACTCTGACATTCCGTATTCTGAACACATTAAATGCATCACGAGGTCGACAAACATTCTTTAATGAGTGTGAGCATGTGGATTATCGATTTTTCAACCACAATACAAGGCATATTTACACCTAGAAACATTTATTTAGATTTCGCAGGTTTTCCTAAAGTTAGTTACGAAAATCAGGTAGTTTTCGCAGAAAAATTCTCATGGTGCATGTTCTATCCAATAGATATCTCATCTTCGAAGATACCGTCACCGTAACTTTCTGTGTTCCGAAAACGTTACATGCACCACGGATTCAACAAATATTCACTGCTGAGTTCTTAGCATGTGAATTACACATCTTTAATAACCCATTGAAGACACATTGTCACCTTAAAACATTTACTCAGATTTTGCAGCGTTTTCAAAACACCAGTTTCCAAACTGAGGCAGATTTTTCAGTAAAATGCTCCTGGAGCGTGTTCTAACCAATAGATATGTCATTTATATAGTTTGCCTCACCGTGACAGTCCATGTTCCGAACGCGCTACACAGATCACGGATTTGACAAACATTTTAATGAGTTGTGTACATGTGTATTACAAAACTTTCATCCACCATACAAGGCATATTTACACCTAGAAACATTAACACTGAGTTCGCAGATATTTCCTAACAGCAGTTTCAAATATCAGGCAGTTTTCAAAGGAAAAAAATGTTGGAGCGTGTTCTACAAAATAGATATGTAAATTACATAGATTCTACCCCTGTGAAATTACATGTTTCGTACATGCTACATGCAGAAAAGATACGACAAATATACACTAAAGAGTTGTTTGCATGTGGATTACAGGACTTTCTCACTATAGAAGGCATATAGATGCTTAGAGGCATTTTCTGTGATTTCAGAGGTTTTCAAACGCAGGTTTCGAAAATGAGGCAGATTTCACGGCAAAAACCTCTTAGAGCGGTTTCTAACCAATAGACATGTAATTTACATGGATTCGCTCACCATCAAATTCCGTGTTCTGAACACGCTACATGCATCTCGGATGCGACAAATATTCGCTGCAGAGTTGTTAGCATGTGGATTACAGCACTTTCAACCACCATACAAGGCTTACTGACACTTTGAAGAATTTTCTCAGATTTCACAGTTTAGTTTTAGTGCCAGTTTTGAAAATGAGGCAGATTTGGCAGAAAAATGCTCTTGGAGCCAGTTCTACCCAAAAGATATGTAATTTACCTACTTTCAATCACCGTGACATTCCGTGTTCTGCACACGTTATATGCACCACGGATTCAACAAACATTCTTTAATGAGTTGTGTACATTTGTACTAACGAACTTTAATCCACCTTACAGTGCATATTTATACATAGAAATTTTATTCTGATTTAGTAGTATTCTCCTAATGTCAGTCTCTAAAATCATGCAGTTTCCACAGAAAAATCCTCTTGGAGCGAGTTCTACCCAATAGACATGCAATTTACATAGAACCCGTCATCGTGAAATTCCATGTTCCGAAAAACTACATGCATCACGGATTCGACAAATATTCACTACAGGGTTGTTAGCATAAGGATTACCGAACTTTCATCCACCATAAAAGCCATGTTGACAATTTGAAGCATTTTCTCACATTTCGAAAGTTTTTCCTAATTCCAGTTTGGAAAAGGAGGCAGATTTGGCAGAAAAATTCCTCGTGGAGTGAGTACTTCCCAATAGAAATGTAATTTACATAGTTTCCCTCACAGTGACATTCCATTTTCCGAACACGCTACATGCATCCAGGTTTCAACAAACTTTCTCGAATGAGTTGTGTACATGTAGATTACAGAACATTCATCCACCATACATGGTATATTTACAACTAGAAACATGAAATGTGAGTTCGCAGCATTTTCCTTATAGCAGTTTTGAAAATCAGGCAGTTTTCAAAGGGAAAAACTGTTGGAGCGTGTTCTACCCAATAGATATGTAAATTACATAGATTCTCCCGCTGTGAAATTTCGTGTTTTGAACACGCTTCATGCAGAAAAGATTTCGACAAATATACACTACCGAGTTGTTTGCATGTGGATTACAGGGCTTTCATCCCTGTAGAAGGCATATTGTTGCTTAGAAGTATTTTCTCTGATTTCACATAGCTTTTCAAACGCCAGTTTCGAACATGAGGCAGATTTCATGGGAAAAACTTCTTGGAGCGGGTTCTAACCAATAGACATGTAATTTACATGGATTCGCTCACCGTGAAATTCCGTGTTCTGAACACGCTACATGCATCTCGGATGCGACAAATATTCACTACAGAGTTGTTAGCATGTGAATTACAGCACTTTCATCCACCATACAAGGCTTACTGACACTTTGAAGAATTTTCTCAGATTTTTGAGTTTAGTTTTATGCCAGTTTTGAAAATGAGGCAGATTTGGCAGAAAAAAGCTCTTGGAGGCAGTTCTACCCAAAAGATATGTAATTTACCTAGTTTCAATCACCGTGACATTCTGTGGTCTGCACACGTTACATGCACCACGGATTCAACAAACATTTATAATGAGTTGTGAACATGTGTATTACCGAACTTCATCCACAATTCATGGCATATTTACGACTAGAAACATTAACTCTGAATTTGCAGCTTTTTCCTAATGCCAGTTTTGAAATTCAGGCCGTTTTTTCAGAAAAAAATTTTGGGAGTGAATTCTAACCAATAGGCGTGTAATTAACATAGATTCCATTGCCGGCATTTTCCGTGATACGATCACCCTGCATGCATAACGCTTTCTACAAATATTCACCACAGATTTGTTTGCATGTTTTTTACGATCTTCCATCACAATACAAGGCATATTGACACTTTGAAGCTTTATCTCTGATTTTGCAGAGATTTTCAAACGCCAGTTTCAAAAATGAGGCAGATTTCGCAGAAAATTCTCTTGGAGCGAATTCTACCCAAGACACATGTATTTTACATAGATTCGCTCACCGTGATATTCTGTGTTCCGAACATGCTTCACGTATCTCGGATTCAACAAATATTCACTACAGAGTCGTTAGCATGTGGATTACCGAACTTTCATCCACCATAAAAGGCAGATTTACACCGAAAATCTAGTAATCTGTTTTCGCATGGTTTTCCTTAAGCCAGTTTCGAAAATCAGGCCGATTTCTCAGGAAAAATCTCTTGGAGTGATTTCTAACCAAGAGAAATGTAATTTACATAAATTCCCTGGCCATGAAATTCCGTGTTCCGAACATGCTACATTCATAAACGTTTCGACAAATAGTCACTACGAATTTGTTAGCATGTGGATTACCGAACTTTCATCACAATACACTGAATATTGATTCATAGAAGTATTTTCTCAAATTTTCCAGAGTTTTTCAAACGCCAGTTTCAAAAAAGACGAAGTTTTCACAGAAAAACTCTCTCGGAGCGAGTTCTACCCAATAGAGAAGTAATTTACATTGTTTCAATCACCGTGAATTTCCACGTTCTGAACACGGTACATGCATCACGAATTAGAAAAAGATTCTTTAATATGTTGTGAAAATGTGGATTACCGAACTTTCTTGCAACATATAGGCACATTTACACCTACAAATATTTACTCTCGTTTTGCAGCTTTTTCAAAGCTTCAGATTCGATAATCATGCAATTTTCGCAGAAAAATCCTCTTCTAGCTTGTTGTACTCAATAGAATTGTAATATACATAGTTTCATTACCGTGAAATTCCGTTTTCCAAAAGCGCTACATGAATCACGGTTTAAAAAATCATTACTACACTGTAATTACCATGTGGATTACCGGACTTTCATTCACCATTCAAGGCATATTGACACTTAGAAGCATTTTCTCAGATTTCACAGGGTTCTCCTAATGGCAGTTTTCAAAATGAGGCACATTTCGCAGAAAAATTCTCTTCAAGCGAGTCCTACCCAATAGACATGTAACTTACAATGTTTCCTTTACTCTGACATTCCGTATTCTGAACACATTAAATGCATCACGAGGTCGACAAACATTCTTTAATGAGTGTGAGCATGTGGATTATCGATTTTTCAACCACAATACAAGGCATATTTACACCTAGAAACATTTATTTAGATTTCGCAGGTTTTCCTAAAGTTAGTTACGAAAATCAGGTAGTTTTCGCAGAAAAATTCTCATGGTGCATGTTCTATCCAATAGATATCTCATCTTCGAAGATACCGTCACCGTAACTTTCTGTGTTCCGAAAACGTTACATGCACCACGGATTCAACAAATATTCACTGCTGAGTTCTTAGCATGTGAATTACACATCTTTAATAACCCATTGAAGACACATTGTCACCTTAAAACATTTACTCAGATTTTGCAGCGTTTTCAAAACACCAGTTTCCAAACTGAGGCAGATTTTTCAGTAAAATGCTCCTGGAGCGTGTTCTAACCAATAGATATGTCATTTATATAGTTTGCCTCACCGTGACAGTCCATGTTCCGAACGCGCTACACAGATCACGGATTTGACAAACATTTTAATGAGTTGTGTACATGTGTATTACAAAACTTTCATCCACCATACAAGGCATATTTACACCTAGAAACATTAACACTGAGTTCGCAGATATTTCCTAACAGCAGTTTCAAATATCAGGCAGTTTTCAAAGGAAAAAAATGTTGGAGCGTGTTCTACAAAATAGATATGTAAATTACATAGATTCTACCCCTGTGAAATTACATGTTTCGTACATGCTACATGCAGAAAAGATACGACAAATATACACTAAAGAGTTGTTTGCATGTGGATTACAGGACTTTCTCACTATAGAAGGCATATAGATGCTTAGAGGCATTTTCTGTGATTTCAGAGGTTTTCAAACGCAGGTTTCGAAAATGAGGCAGATTTCACGGCAAAAACCTCTTAGAGCGGTTTCTAACCAATAGACATGTAATTTACATGGATTCGCTCACCATCAAATTCCGTGTTCTGAACACGCTACATGCATCTCGGATGCGACAAATATTCGCTGCAGAGTTGTTAGCATGTGGATTACAGCACTTTCAACCACCATACAAGGCTTACTGACACTTTGAAGAATTTTCTCAGATTTCACAGTTTAGTTTTAGTGCCAGTTTTGAAAATGAGGCAGATTTGGCAGAAAAATGCTCTTGGAGCCAGTTCTACCCAAAAGATATGTAATTTACCTACTTTCAATCACCGTGACATTCCGTGTTCTGCACACGTTATATGCACCACGGATTCAACAAACATTCTTTAATGAGTTGTGTACATTTGTACTAACGAACTTTAATCCACCTTACAGTGCATATTTATACATAGAAATTTTATTCTGATTTAGTAGTATTCTCCTAATGTCAGTCTCTAAAATCATGCAGTTTCCACAGAAAAATCCTCTTGGAGCGAGTTCTACCCAATAGACATGCAATTTACATAGAACCCGTCATCGTGAAATTCCATGTTCCGAAAAACTACATGCATCACGGATTCGACAAATATTCACTACAGGGTTGTTAGCATAAGGATTACCGAACTTTCATCCACCATAAAAGCCATGTTGACAATTTGAAGCATTTTCTCACATTTCGAAAGTTTTTCCTAATTCCAGTTTGGAAAAGGAGGCAGATTTGGCAGAAAAATTCTCGTGGAGTGAGTACTTCCCAATAGAAATGTAATTTACATAGTTTCCCTCACAGTGACATTCCATTTTCCGAACACGCTACATGCATCCAGGTTTCAACAAACTTTCTCGAATGAGTTGTGTACATGTAGATTACAGAACATTCATCCACCATACATGGTATATTTACAACTAGAAACATGAAATGTGAGTTCGCAGCATTTTCCTTATAGCAGTTTTGAAAATCAGGCAGTTTTCAAAGGGAAAAACTGTTGGAGCGTGTTCTACCCAATAGATATGTAAATTACATAGATTCTCCCGCTGTGAAATTTCGTGTTTTGAACACGCTTCATGCAGAAAAGTTTCGACAAATATACACTACCGAGTTGTTTGCATGTGGATTACAGGGCTTTCATCCCTGTAGAAGGCATATTGTTGCTTAGAAGTATTTTCTCTGATTTCACATAGCTTTTCAAACGCCAGTTTCGAACATGAGGCAGATTTCATGGGAAAAACTTCTTGGAGCGGGTTCTAACCAATAGACATGTAATTTACATGGATTCGCTCACCGTGAAATTCCGTGTTCTGAACACGCTACATGCATCTCGGATGCGACAAATATTCACTACAGAGTTGTTAGCATGTGAATTACAGCACTTTCATCCACCATACAAGGCTTACTGACACTTTGAAGAATTTTCTCAGATTTTTGAGTTTAGTTTTATGCCAGTTTTGAAAATGAGGCAGATTTGGCAGAAAAAAGCTCTTGGAGGCAGTTCTACCCAAAAGATATGTAATTTACCTAGTTTCAATCACCGTGACATTCTGTGGTCTGCACACGTTACATGCACCACGGATTCAACAAACATTTATAATGAGTTGTGAACATGTGTATTACCGAACTTCATCCACAATTCATGGCATATTTACGACTAGAAACATTAACTCTGAATTTGCAGCTTTTTCCTAATGCCAGTTTTGAAATTCAGGCCGTTTTTTCAGAAAAAAATTTTGGGAGTGAATTCTAACCAATAGGCGTGTAATTAACATAGATTCCATTGCCGGCATTTTCCGTGATACGATCACCCTGCATGCATAACGCTTTCTACAAATATTCACCACAGATTTGTTTGCATGTTTTTTACGATCTTCCATCACAATACAAGGCATATTGACACTTTGAAGCTTTATCTCTGATTTTGCAGAGATTTTCAAACGCCAGTTTCAAAAATGAGGCAGATTTCGCAGAAAATTCTCTTGGAGCGAATTCTACCCAAGACACATGTATTTTACATAGATTCGCTCACCGTGATATTCTGTGTTCCGAACATGCTTCACGTATCTCGGATTCAACAAATATTCACTACAGAGTCGTTAGCATGTGGATTACCGAACTTTCATCCACCATAAAAGGCAGATTTACACCGAAAATCTAGTAATCTGTTTTCGCATGGTTTTCCTTAAGCCAGTTTCGAAAATCAGGCCGATTTCTCAGGAAAAATCTCTTGGAGTGATTTCTAACCAAGAGAAATGTAATTTACATAAATTCCCTGGCCATGAAATTCCGTGTTCCGAACATGCTACATTCATAAACGTTTCGACAAATAGTCACTACGAATTTGTTAGCATGTGGATTACCGAACTTTCATCACAATACACTGAATATTGATTCATAGAAGTATTTTCTCAAATTTTCCAGAGTTTTTCAAACGCCAGTTTCAAAAAAGACGAAGTTTTCACAGAAAAACTCTCTCGGAGCGAGTTCTACCCAATAGAGAAGTAATTTACATTGTTTCAATCACCGTGAATTTCCACGTTCTGAACACGGTACATGCATCACGAATTAGAAAAAGATTCTTTAATATGTTGTGAAAATGTGGATTACCGAACTTTCTTGCAACATATAGGCACATTTACACCTACAAATATTTACTCTCGTTTTGCAGCTTTTTCAAAGCTTCAGATTCGATAATCATGCAATTTTCGCAGAAAAATCCTCTTCTAGCTTGTTGTACTCAATAGAATTGTAATATACATAGTTTCATTACCGTGAAATTCCGTTTTCCAAAAGCGCTACATGAATCACGGTTTAAAAAATCATTACTACACTGTAATTACCATGTGGATTACCGGACTTTCATTCACCATTCAAGGCATATTGACACTTAGAAGCATTTTCTCAGATTTCACAGGGTTCTCCTAATGGCAGTTTTCAAAATGAGGCACATTTCGCAGAAAAATTCTCTTCAAGCGAGTCCTACCCAATAGACATGTAACTTACAATGTTTCCTTTACTCTGACATTCCGTATTCTGAACACATTAAATGCATCACGAGGTCGACAAACATTCTTTAATGAGTGTGAGCATGTGGATTATCGATTTTTCAACCACAATACAAGGCATATTTACACCTAGAAACATTTATTTAGATTTCGCAGGTTTTCCTAAAGTTAGTTACGAAAATCAGGTAGTTTTCGCAGAAAAATTCTCATGGTGCATGTTCTATCCAATAGATATCTCATCTTCGAAGATACCGTCACCGTAACTTTCTGTGTTCCGAAAACGTTACATGCACCACGGATTCAACAAATATTCACTGCTGAGTTCTTAGCATGTGAATTACACATCTTTAATAACCCATTGAAGACACATTGTCACCTTAAAACATTTACTCAGATTTTGCAGCGTTTTCAAAACACCAGTTTCCAAACTGAGGCAGATTTTTCAGTAAAATGCTCCTGGAGCGTGTTCTAACCAATAGATATGTCATTTATATAGTTTGCCTCACCGTGACAGTCCATGTTCCGAACGCGCTACACAGATCACGGATTTGACAAACATTTTAATGAGTTGTGTACATGTGTATTACAAAACTTTCATCCACCATACAAGGCATATTTACACCTAGAAACATTAACACTGAGTTCGCAGATATTTCCTAACAGCAGTTTCAAATATCAGGCAGTTTTCAAAGGAAAAAAATGTTGGAGCGTGTTCTACAAAATAGATATGTAAATTACATAGATTCTACCCCTGTGAAATTACATGTTTCGTACATGCTACATGCAGAAAAGATACGACAAATATACACTAAAGAGTTGTTTGCATGTGGATTACAGGACTTTCTCACTATAGAAGGCATATAGATGCTTAGAGGCATTTTCTGTGATTTCAGAGGTTTTCAAACGCAGGTTTCGAAAATGAGGCAGATTTCACGGCAAAAACCTCTTAGAGCGGTTTCTAACCAATAGACATGTAATTTACATGGATTCGCTCACCATCAAATTCCGTGTTCTGAACACGCTACATGCATCTCGGATGCGACAAATATTCGCTGCAGAGTTGTTAGCATGTGGATTACAGCACTTTCAACCACCATACAAGGCTTACTGACACTTTGAAGAATTTTCTCAGATTTCACAGTTTAGTTTTATTGCCAGATTTGAAAATGAGGCAGATTTGGCAGAAAAATGCTCTTGGAGCCAGTTCTACCCAAAAGATATGTAATTTACCTACTTTCAATCACCGTGACATTCCGTGTTCTGCACACGTTATATGCACCACGGATTCAACAAACATTCTTTAATGAGTTGTGTACATTTGTACTAACGAACTTTAATCCACCTTACAGTGCATATTTATACATAGAAATTTTATTCTGATTTAGTAGTATTCTCCTAATGTCAGTCTCTAAAATCATGCAGTTTCCACAGAAAAATCCTCTTGGAGCGAGTTCTACCCAATAGACATGCAATTTACATAGAACCCGTCATCGTGAAATTCCATGTTCCGAAAAACTACATGCATCACGGATTCGACAAATATTCACTACAGGGTTGTTAGCATAAGGATTACCGAACTTTCATCCACCATAAAAGCCATGTTGACAATTTGAAGCATTTTCTCACATTTCGAAAGTTTTTCCTAATTCCAGTTTGGAAAAGGAGGCAGATTTGGCAGAAAAATCCTCGTGGAGTGAGTACTTCCCATAGAAATGTAATTTACATAGTTTTCCCATCACAGTGACATTCCATTTTCCGAACACGCTACATGGCATCCAGTTTCAACAAACTTTCTCGAATGAGTGGTGTACATGTAGATTACAGAACATTCATCCACCATACATGGTATATTTACAACTAGAAACATGAAATGTGAGTTCGCAGCATTTTCCTTAGAGCAGTTTTGAAAATCAGGCAGTTTTCAAAGGGAAAAACTGTTGGAGCGTGTTCTACCCAATAGATATGTAAATTACATAGATTCTCCCGTGTGAAATTTCGTGTTTTGAACACGCTTCATGCAGAAAAGTTTCGCAAATCTACACTACCGAGTTGTTTGCATGTGGATTACAGGGCTTTCATCCTGTAGTAGGCATATTGTTGCTTAGAAGTATTTTCTCTGATTCACATAGCTTTTCAACGCCAGTTTCGAACATGAGGCAGATTTCATGGGAAAAACTTCTTGGAGCGGGTTCTAACCAATAGACATGTAATTTACATGGATTCGCTCACCGTGAAATTCCGTGTTCTGAACACGCTACATGCATCTCGGATGCGACAAATATTCACTACAGAGTTGTTAGCATGTGAATTACAGCACTTTCATCCACCATACAAGGCTTACTGACACTTTGAAGAATTTTCTCAGATTTCACAGTTTAGTTTTGTGCCAGTTTTGAAAATGAGGCAGATTTGGCAGAAAATGCTCTTGGAGCCAGTTCTACCCAAAAGATATGTAATTTACCTACTTTCAATCACCGTGACATTCCGTGTTTCTGCACACGTTATATGCACCACGGATTCAACAAACATTCTTTAATGAGTTGTGTACATTTGTACTAACGAACTTTAATCCACCTTACAGTGCATATTTATACATAGAAATTTTATTCTGATTAGTAGTATTCTCCTAATGTCAGTCTCTAAAATCATGCAGTTTCAACAGAAAAATCCTCTTGGAGCGAGTTCTACCCAATAGACATGCAATTTACATAGAACCCGTCATCGTGAAATTCCATGTTCCGAAAAACTACATGCATCACGGATTCGACAAATATTCACTACAGGGTTGTTAGCATAAGGATTACCGAACTTTCATCCACCATAAAAGCCATGTTGACAATTTGAAGCATTTTCTCACATTTCGAAAGTTTTTCCTAATTCCAGTTTGGAAAAGGAGGCAGATTTGGCAGAAAAATCCTCGTGGAGTGAGTACTTCCCAATAGAAATGTAATTTACATAGTTTCCCTCACAGTGACATTCCATTTTCCGAACACGCTACATGCATCCAGGTTTCAACAAACTTTCTCGAATGAGTTGTGTACATGTAGATTACAGAACATTCATCCACCATACATGGTATATTTACAACTAGAAACATGAAATGTGAGTTCGCAGCATTTTCCTTATAGCAGTTTTGAAAATCAGGCAGTTTTCAAAGGGAAAAACTGTTGGAGCGTGTTCTACCCAATAGATATGTAAATTACATAGATTCTCCCGCTGTGAAATTCCGTGTTCTGAACACGCTACATGCATCTCGGATGCGACAAATATTCACTACAGAGTTGTTAGCATGTGAATTACAGCACTTTCATCCACCATACAAGGCTTACTGACACTTTGAAGAATTTTCTCAGATTTTTGAGTTTAGTTTTATGCCAGTTTTGAAAATGAGGCAGATTTGGCAGAAAAAAGCTCTTGGAGGCAGTTCTACCCAAAAGATATGTAATTTACCTAGTTTCAATCACCGTGACATTCTGTGGTCTGCACACGTTACATGCACCACGGATTCAACAAACATTTATAATGAGTTGTGAACATGTGTATTACCGAACTTCATCCACAATTCATGGCATATTTACGACTAGAAACATTAACTCTGAATTTGCAGCTTTTTCCTAATGCCAGTTTTGAAATTCAGGCCGTTTTTTTCAGAAAAAAATTTTGGGAGTGAATTCTAACCAATAGGCGTGTAATTAACATAGATTCCATTGCCGGCATTTTCCGTGATACGATCACCCTGCATGCATAACGCTTTCTACAAATATTCACCACAGATTTGTTTGCATGTTTTTTACGATCTTCCATCACAATACAAGGCATATTGACACTTTGAAGCTTTATCTCTGATTTTGCAGAGATTTTCAAACGCCAGTTTCAAAAATGAGGCAGATTTCGCAGAAAATTCTCTTGGAGCGAATTCTACCCAAGACACATGTATTTTACATAGATTCGCTCACCGTGATATTCTGTGTTCCGAACATGCTTCACGTATCTCGGATTCAACAAATATTCACTACAGAGTCGTTAGCATGTGGATTACCGAACTTTCATCCACCATAAAAGGCAGATTTACACCGAAAATCTAGTAATCTGTTTTCGCATGGTTTTCCTTAAGCCAGTTTCGAAAATCAGGCCGATTTCTCAGGAAAAATCTCTTGGAGTGATTTCTAACCAAGAGAAATGTAATTTACATAAATTCCCTGGCCATGAAATTCCGTGTTCCGAACATGCTACATTCATAAACGTTTCGACAAATAGTCACTACGAATTTGTTAGCATGTGGATTACCGAACTTTCATCACAATACACTGAATATTGATTCATAGAAGTATTTTCTCAAATTTTCCAGAGTTTTTCAAACGCCAGTTTCAAAAAAGACGAAGTTTTCACAGAAAAACTCTCTCGGAGCGAGTTCTACCCAATAGAGAAGTAATTTACATTGTTTCAATCACCGTGAATTTCCACGTTCTGAACACGGTACATGCATCACGAATTAGAAAAAGATTCTTTAATATGTTGTGAAAATGTGGATTACCGAACTTTCTTGCAACATATAGGCACATTTACACCTACAAATATTTACTCTCGTTTTGCAGCTTTTTCAAAGCTTCAGATTCGATAATCATGCAATTTTCGCAGAAAAATCCTCTTCTAGCTTGTTGTACTCAATAGAATTGTAATATACATAGTTTCATTACCGTGAAATTCCGTTTTCCAAAAGCGCTACATGAATCACGGTTTAAAAAATCATTACTACACTGTAATTACCATGTGGATTACCGGACTTTCATTCACCATTCAAGGCATATTGACACTTAGAAGCATTTTCTCAGATTTCACAGGGTTCTCCTAATGGCAGTTTTCAAAATGAGGCACATTTCGCAGAAAAATTCTCTTCAAGCGAGTCCTACCCAATAGACATGTAACTTACAATGTTTCCTTTACTCTGACATTCCGTATTCTGAACACATTAAATGCATCACGAGGTCGACAAACATTCTTTAATGAGTGTGAGCATGTGGATTATCGATTTTTCAACCACAATACAAGGCATATTTACACCTAGAAACATTTATTTAGATTTCGCAGGTTTTCCTAAAGTTAGTTACGAAAATCAGGTAGTTTTCGCAGAAAAATTCTCATGGTGCATTGTTCTATCCAATAGATATCTCATCTTCGAAGATACCGTCACCGT
>NW_022588207.1:0-20208 GCF_009834535.1 Camelus ferus | reverse complement strand
TTTCCAGCCCATCCCCCGCCTTTCCCAGGCAGCCCGCAATAGGAGATTCTCGGGGAAGACACGCCAAATGCTCCTAGGAGATCCCAGTCGCTGCAGACAAATGACGGAACCTCCCCACTCACACAATTCCGGAAAACGGCTGCTGATTGTGTTGGGGAGGTTTCAGGCAGCCCTCCACGCAGCTGTGTGTGTCACAGGTGGTCCCTGTCAGGGTGAATTCCGCTAAATACCTCCCCTGTCCTCGGGGTGGCACTATATGCTACCTGCATTTCCAGCCCATCCCCCGCCTTTCCCAGGCAGCCCGCACAATGAGACTCTCGGGGAAGACACGCGAAGGGCTCATAGGATATCCCAGGCGCCTGCAGACAGATGACGGAACTTCCCACACTCAGAATTCCGGAACATGGCTGACTGTGGGGGGAGGTTTGGGGCCGCCCTCCACGCAGCTGCCTGGGTTCAGAGGTGTTCCCTGGCAGGGGGAAGTCCGCTAAATACTACCCTGTCCAGGGGGAGGCACTACATGCTACCTGCATTTCCAGCACTTCCACCGCATTTCCCCGGCACCCGCACTAGGAGAAACTCAGGGAAGACACGCGAATGGCTACTAGGCGATCCCAGGAGCTTCAGACAGAAGACGAAACCTCCCCACACTCAGCATTCTGGAACACGGCTGACTCTGTGTGGGAGGTTTGGGGCTGCCCTCCACGCAGCTGCCTGGGGTCACTGGTGTTCCCTGTCAGGTGGTATTCCGCTAAATTCCTCCCGTTTCCAGGGGGACACACTACCTGCCACCTGCATTTCCAGCACATCCCACGCCTTTCACCAGCAGCCCGCACTAGGAGACATTTGGGGAAGATATTCGAAGGGCTCCTAGGAGATCCCAGGCACTGCAGAAGGATGATGGAACATCCCCATGCTCAGAATTCCGGAACACGACTGACTGTGTGGGGGAGGTTTGGGGCCGAGCTCCACGAAGCTGCCTGGGGTCACAGGTGTTCCCTGGCAGGTGGAAGTCCGCTAAATACGTCCCCTGTCCAGGGGGAGGCACTACATGCTACCTGCATTTCCAGCACATCCCCCGTTTTCCCCGGCAGCCCGCACTAGAAGATTCTCGGGGAAGACACTTGAAGGCTCCTAGGAAATCCCAGGCGCAGCAGACAGAAGACGGAAACTCTCCATGCTCAGAATTCCGGAACCCGGTCTGAGTGTGTGGGGAGGTTTGGGGCCGCCATCCACGCAGATGAAAGGGGACACAGGTGTTCCCTGGCAGGGGGTTAGTCCGCTAAATACCTCCCTGTCCAGGGGGAGGCACTACATGCTATCTGCATTTCCAGCCAATCCCCCCGCCTTTGCCCCTGAAGCCCGCAATAAGAGACTCTTGGGAATACACTTGAATGGCTCCTAGAAGATCCCAGGCACTGCAGAAGGAAGACGGAACCTCCCCACGCTCAGAATTCCGGAACACGTCTGATTGAGTGGGGAGTTTGGGGCCTCCATCCTCGCAGCTGCCTTGGGTCACTGGTGTTCCCTGGCAGGGGGAAGTCCGCTAAATACCTCCCATGTCCAGGGGGAGGTACTACATTCTACCTGCTTTTCCAGGCCATCCCCGACTTTTCTGGCAGCCCGCACTAGTATACTCTCTGGGAAGACACGCGAATGGCTCCTAGGAAATCCCAGGCGCTGCATAAAGATGATGGAACCTCCCCACACTGAGAAATCCGGAACACGGCTGACTGTGTGGGGGAGGTTTAGGGCTGCCCTCCACGCGGATGCCTGGGGTCACAGCAGTTCCCTGGCAGGGGGAAGTCCGCTAAATACCTCCCCTGTCCAGGGGGAGGCACTACATGCTACCTGCATTTCCAGGTCATCCCCCGCATTTCCCGGCAGCCCGCACTAGGAGACTCTCGGCGAAGACACGCGAAGGTCTCCTAGGAGATCCCAGGCACAGCAGACAGAAGATGGAAACTCCTTATGCTCAGAATTCTGGAACACGGCTGACTGTGTGGGGGAGGCTTTGTGCCGCCGTCCTCGAAGCTGCCTGGGGTCACTGGTGTTCCCTGGCAGGGGGAAGTCCGCTAAACACCTCCCCTATCTAGGGGGAGGCACTATATTCTACCTGCATTTCCAGGTCATCCCCCGCCTTTCCCGGAAGCCCGCACTAGGAGACTCTCGGGGAAGACACGCGAAATGCTCCTAGGAGATCCCAGGTACAGCAGACAGAAGACGGAATCTCTCCATGCTCAGAATTCCGGAACACGGCTGAGTGTGTGGGGGAGGTTTTCGGCCGCCATCCACGCAGCTGCCAGGGGACACAGGTGTTCCCTGGCAGGGGGAAGTCCGCTAAATACCTCCCCTGTCCAGGGGGAGGCACTGCATTCTACCTGCTTTTCCAGGACATCCCCGACTTTCCTGGCAGCCCGCACTAGTATACTCTCTGGGAAGACACGCGAATGGCTCCTAGGAAATCCCAGGCGCTGCATAAAGATGATGGAACCTCCCCACACTGAGAAATCTGGAACACGGCTGACTGTGTAGGGGGGGTTTGGGGACGCCCTCTTCGCAGCTGCCTGCTTTCACAGATGTTCCCTGGCAGGGGAAAGTCCGCTAAATACTTCCCCTGTCCAGGGGGAGGCAGTACATGCTACCAGCATTTCCAGTCCATCCCCAGCCTTTCACCGGCAGCTCGCACTAGGAGACATTTGGGGAAGACATTCGAAGGGCTCCTAGGAGTTCCCAGGCACTGCAGAATGAAGATGGAACATCCCCATGCTCAGAATTCCGGAACACGACTGACTGTGTGGGGGAGGTTTAGGGCTGCCCTCCACGCGGATGCCTGGGGTCACAGCAGTTCCCTGGCAGGGGGAAGTCCGCTAAATACCTCCCATGTCCAGGGGGAGGCACTACATGCTACCTGCATTTCCAGCACATCCCCCGTTTTCCCCGGCAGTCCGCACTAGGAGATTCTCGGGGAAGACACGTGAAGGGCTCCTAGATCCCAGGCGCAGCAGACAGAAGACGGAAACTCTCCATGCTCAGAATTCCGGAACCCGGCTGAGTGTGTGGGGGAGGTTTGGGGCCGCCATCCACGCAGCTGAAAGGGGACACATGTGTTCCCTGGCAGGGGGTAGTCCGCTAAATACCTCCCCTGTCCAGGGGGAGGCACTACATGCTATCTGCATTTCCAGCCAATCCCCCGCCTTTCCCCGGCAGCCCGCAATAAGAGACTCTTGGGGAATACACTCGAATGGCTCCTAGAAGATCCCAGGTGCTGCAGAAAAAGACGCATCCTCCCCACGCTCAGAATTCCGGAACACGGCTGATTGAGTGGGGGAGTTTTGGGGCCTCCATCCTCGCAGCTGCCTTGGGTCACTGGTGTTCCCTGGCAGGGGGAAGTCCGCTAAATACCTCCCCTGTCCAGGGGGAGGCACTACATGCTACCTGCATTTCCAAGGTCATCCCCCAACTTTTCACGGCAGCCCGCACTAGTATACTCTCTGGGAAGACACGCGAATGGCTCCTAGGAAATCCCAGGCGCTGCATAAAGATGATGGAACCTCCCCACACTGAGAAATCTGGAACACGGCTGACTGTGTGGGGGAGGTTTGGGGACGCCCTCTTCGCAGCTGCCTGCTTTCACAGATGTTCCCTGGCAGGGGAAAGTCCGCAAAATACCTCCCCTGTCCAGGGGGAGGCAGTACATGCTACCAGCATTTCCAGTCCATCCCCAGCCTTTCACGGCAGCTCGCACTAGGAGACATTTGGGGAAGACATTCGAAGGGCTCCTAGGAGTTCCCAGGCACTGCAGAATGAAGATGGAACATCCCCATGCTCAGAATCCGGAACACGACTGACTGTGTGGGGGAGGTTTGGGGCCGAGCTCCACGCAGCTGTGTGTTGTCACAGGTGGTCCCTGTCAGGGTGAATTCCGCTAAATACGTCCCCTGTCCAGGGGGAGGCACTATATGCTACCTGCATTTCCAAGGTCATCCCCCAACTTTTCACGGCAGCCCGCACAAGGAGGAACTCGGGGAAGACACTCGAATGGCTATAGGAGATCCCAGGTGCTGCAGAAAAAGACGCATCCTCCCACGCTCAGAATTCCGGAACACGGCTGACTGTTTGGGGAGGTTGGGGCCGCCAACCACGCAGCTGCATGGTTCACAGGTATTCCTGGCAGGGGGAATCCGCTAAATACCTACCCTGTCCAGGGGGAGGAACTGCATAGTACCTGCATTTCCAGCCCATCCCCCGCCTTTCCCCGGCAGCCCGCAATAGGAGATCTCGGGGAAGACACGCGAAATGCTCCTAGGAGATCCCAGGCACTGCAGACAGAAGACGGAACCTCCCCACACTCACAATTCCGGAAAACGGCTGACAGTGGTGGGGAGGTATGAGGTTGCCCTCCATGCAGCTGTGTGTGGTGACAGGGTTCCTGGCATGGTGAATTCCGCTAATACCTCCCTGTTCTGGGGGAGGCACTACAAGCTACCTGCATTTCCAGCCCATCCCCGAATTTGGCCCGGCACCCGCACTATGAGACTCTCGGGGAAGACACGCGAATGGCTCATTAGGATATCCCAGGCGCTGCAGAGAGATGACGGAACCTTCCCACACTCAGAATTCCGGAACATGGCTGACCTGTTTGGGGGAGGATTGGGGCCGATCCTCCACGCAGGTGCCTGGGGTCACAGGTGTTCCCTGGCAGGCGGGGAAGTCCGCTAAGATTCCTCCCCTGTCGCAGGGGGAGGCACTACCTGCTACCCTGAATTCCAGCTCAGCCCCCGCATTTCCCTGGCAACCCACACTAGGGAGTAAACTTCGGGGAAGATACGCGAAGGGCTCCTAGAGATCCCAGGGGCCCTGCAGAAAGAAGACAGGAACTCTTCCCACAACGCTTAGAATGTCCGGAACATAACGGCTGACTTTGATGGGTTTTGGGCAAGCACTGCCCACGCAGCTGCCGTGGGTGTCAGAGGTGGTCCCTGGCAGGGGGAAGTCCGCTTAATACCTCCCATGTCAGGTGGGAGGCACTACATGCTACCCTGCATTTACAAAACCCCATCCCCGCCTTTTCTGGCTGCTCGTACAAGTAGACTATCTTGTGAAGACCGCGAGAAGGGATCCTAGGAGATCCATGCGCTGCAGACAGTAGACGGAACATCCACATGCTCAGAATTCCGGAAACGTCTGAGTGTGTGGGGGAGGTTGGGGACCGGCCTCCACGCAGCAGCTACATGGTTCACATGTTTCCCTGGCAGGTGGAAGTCCGTTAAATACCTCCTTTCCAGGGGGAGGCACTACATGCTACCTGCATTTCCAGCAGCACATCCCCCGCCTTCCCCGGCAGCCCGCACAAGGAGACTCTCGGGGAAGACACGAAAAGGGCTCCTAGGAGATCCAGGCGCTGCGAAAGAAGACGGACCTCCCCACGCTCAGAATTACGGAACAGGCGACTGTGGTGGAGGTTTGGGGCCGCCCTCCTCGCAGCTGCCTGTGGTCACAGGAGTTCCTGGAAATGGAGAAGTACGCTAAATACCTCCCCTGTCCAGGGGGAGGCACTACATGTTACCTGCATTTCCAGCCATCCCCCGCCTCTCGCCGGCTGCCCGCACTAGGAGACATCTCGGGGAAGATATGTGAATGGCTCCTAGGAGATCCCTAAGCGCAGCAGACAGAGAACGAAACTTCCCAACACTCAGAATTCGGAGCACGGCTGACAGTGTGGGGGAGGTTTCGGGCCGCTATCCACGCAGCTGCCTGGTTCACGGGTGTTTCCTGGCAGGTGGGAAGTCCGCTAAAACCCTCCTCCCTTCCAGGGGGAGGAACTGCATAGTACCTGCATTTCCAGCCATCCCGCGGCATTTCCCCGGCAGGCCGCACTAGGAGACTCTCGGGGAAGACACGCGAAATGCTCCTAGGAGATCCCAGGCGCTGCATACAAAAGACGGAACCCTCCTCCTACACTCAGAATTCCCGGAAAAAGGGCTGACTGTGTTGGGGAGGTTTGAGGCATGCCCTCCACGCAGCTGCTGTGTGGTCACAGGTGTTCCCTGGCATGGTGAAGTCCGCTAATACCTCCCCTGTCCTGGGGGGAGGCACTACAAGCACCTGCATTTCCAGCCCATCCCCCGACTTTCCCCCGCACCCGCACTAGGAGAAATCGGGGAAGATACGCGAAGGGCTCCTATGAGATCCAAGGCCCGCAGAAAGAAGACAGAACCTCCCCACGCTTAGAATTCGGAACACGAACTGACTTTGAGGGGTTTTGGGGCAGCCCTCCACGCAGCTGCTGGGGTCAGAGGTTCCCTGGCCAGGGGGAAGTCCGCTAAATACCTCCCTGTCCAGGGGGAGGCACTACATGCTACCTGCATTTACACCCCATCCCCGAATTTTCTGGTGCTGTACAAGTAGACTCTCTGTGAGACGCGCGAAGGGATCTAGGAGATCCCAGCGTGCGGACAGAAGACGGAACCCCCATGTCAGACATTCCGGAACACGGCTGAGTGTGTGGGGGAGGTTTGGGGCCGTCCTCCACGAAGCTGCCTGTTGTACAAGTGTCCCTGGCAGGGGGATTTCCGCTAAATACCTCCCCTGTCCAGGGAGAGGCACTACATGCTACCTATATTTCAGCACATCCCCCATATTTCACGGCAGCCCGCACTAGGAAACTCTCGGGGCAGACACTCGAATGGCTCCTAGGAGATCCAGGCGCAGCAGACAGAAGACGGAAACTCAGAAACATTCAGAAAGTCCGGAAACACGGCTGAAGTGTGGGGGAGGTTTGGGATCGGCCTCCACGCAGCTACATGGTTCACAGTTTTCCCTGGCAGGTGGAAGTCCGCTAAATACCTCCCTTTCCGGGGGAGGCACACATGCTACTGCATTTCCAGCACATCCCCGCCTTTCCCCGGCAGCCGCACAAGGAGACTCTCGGGGAAGACACGAAAAGGGCTACTAGGAGATCCCAGGCGCTGCAGAAAGAAGACGGGACCTCCCCACGCTCAGAATTCCGGAACAAGGCTGACTGTGTGGTGGAGGTTTGGGGCCGCCCTCCTCGCAGCTGCTGTGGTCACAGGAGTTCCCTGGCAGAGGAGAAGTCCGCTAATACCTCCCTGTCCAGGGGGGAGGCACTACATGTTACCTGCATTTCCAGCCCATCCCCCGCTCTCGCGGCTGCCGGCACTAGGAGACTCTCGGGGAAGATATGTGAATGGCTCCTAGGAGATCCCAAGCGCAGCAGACAGAGAACGAAACTTCCAACACTCAGAATTCCGGAGCACGGCTGACAGTGTGGGGGAGGTTTCAGGCCGCTATCCACGCAGCTGCCTGGTTTCACGGGTGTTCCTGGCAGGGGAAGTCCGCTGAATACCTCCCCTGTCCAGGGGGAGGAACTGCATAGTACCTGCATTTCCAGCCCATCCCCGGCATTTCCCCGGCAGGCCGCACTGGGAGACTCTCGGGGAAGACACGCGAAATGCTCCTAGGAGATCCCAGGCGCTGCATAGAAAAGATGGAACCTTCCCACACTCAGAATTCCGGAACATGGGACTGTGTGGGGGAGGATTGGGGCCGCCTCCACGCAGGTGCCTGGGGTCAAGGTGTTCCTGGCAGGTGTGAAGTCCACTAAATACCTCCCCTGTCCAGGGGGAGGCACTACCTGCTACCTGAATTTCCAGGCCATATCCCCCGCATTTCCCTGGCACCCGCACTAGGAGAAACTCGGGGAAGATACGCGAAGGGCTCCTATGAGATCCAAGGCCCTGCAGAAAGAAGACAGAACCTCCCCACGCTAGAATTCCGGAACACGACTGACTTTGAGGGGTTTTGGGGGCAGCCCTCCACGCAGCTGCCTGGGGTCAGAGGTGTTCCCTGGCAGGGGAAGTCCGCTAAATACCTCCCCTGTCCAGGGGGAGGCACTACATGCTACCTGCATTTACACCCCATCCCGCCTTTTCTGGCTGCTCGTACAAGTAGACTCTCTGTGAAGACGCGCGAAGGGATCCTAGGAGATCCCATGCGCTGCAGACAGTAAGACGGAACCTCCCCATGCTCCAGAATTCCGGAACACGGCTCTGAGTGTGTGGGGGAGGTTTGGGGCCCGTCCTCCACGAAGCTGCCTGTTTGTCACAAGTGTTCCCTGGCAGGGGGATTTCCGCTAAATACCTCCCTGTCCAGGGAGAGGCACTACATGCTACCTACATATTCCGCACATCCCCCATATTTTCACGGCAGCCCGCACTAGGAAACTCTCGGGGCAGACACTCGAATGGCTCCTAGGAGATCCCAGGCGCAGCAGACAGAAGACGGAAACTCCGAACATTCAGAATTCCGGAACACGGCTGACAGTGTGGGGGAGGTTTGGGACCGGCCTCCACGCAGCTACATGGTTTCACATGTTTTCCCTGGCAGGTGGAAGTCCGCCTAAATACCTACCCTTTCCAGGGGGAGGCACTACATGCTACCTGCATTTCCAGCACATCCCCCGCCTTTCCCCGGCAGCCCGCACAAGGAGACTCTCGGGGAAGACACGAAAGGGCTCCTAGGAGATCCCAGGCGCTGCAGAAAGAAGACGGACCTCCCCACGCTCAGAATTCCGGAACAAGGCTGACTGTGTGGTGGAGGTTTGGGGCCGCCCTCCTCGCAGCTGCCTGTGGTCACAGGAGTTCCCTGGCAGGGAGAAGTCCGCTAAATACCTCCCCTGTCCAGGGGGAGGCACTACATGTTACCTGCATTTCCAGCCCATCCCCCGCCTCTCGCCGGCTGCCGGCACTAGGAGACTCTCGGGGAATATATGTGAATGGCTCCTAGGAGATCCCAAGCGCAGCAGACAGAGAACGAAACTTCCCAACACTCAGAATTCCGGAGCACGGCTGACAGTGTGGGGAGGTTTCGGGCCGCTATCCACGCAGCTGCCTGGTTTCACGGGTGTTCCCTGGCAGGGGGAAGTCCGCTGAATACCTCCCCTGTCCAGGGGGAGGAACTGCATAGTACCTGCATTTCCAGCCCATCCCCGGCATTGCCCCGGCAGGCCGCACAAGGGGACTCTTCGGGAAGACACGCGAAATGCTCCTAGGAGATCCAGGCGTGCATACAAAAGACGGAACCTCCCACAATCAGAATTCCGGAAAACGGCCTGACTGTGTTGGGGAGGTTTGAGGCTGCCCTCCACGCGGTGTGTGTGGTCACAGGTGTTCCCTGGCATGGTGAATTCCGCTACATACATCCCCTGTCCTGGGGGAGGCACTACAAGCTACCTGCATTTCCAGCCATCCCCCGACTTTCCCCGGCAGCCCGCACTATGAGACTCTCGGGGAAGACACGCGAAGGGCTCATAGGATATCCCAGGTGCTGCAGACAGATGACGGAACCTTCCCACACTCAGAATTCCGTAACATGGCTGACTGTGTTTGGAGGATTGGGGCGGACCTCCCAAGCAGTGCCTGGGGTCACAAGTGTTCCCTGGCAGGGGGAAGTCCGCTAAATACCTCCCTGTCCAGGGAGAGGCACTACATTTAACCTGCATTTCCAGCCATTCCCCCGCCTTTCCCCGGCGCCCGCACTAGGAGACACTCGGGGAAGACACGTGAAGGGCTCCTAGTAGATCCCAGTCGCAGCAGACAAAATACGGAACCTGCCAACACTCAGAATTCCAGAAAATGTCTGAGTGTGTGGGGGGAGTTTTGGGGCCGCCCCCCACGAAGCTGCCTATGCTCACAGGTTTCCCTGGCAGGGGGAATTCCGCTAAATACCTCCCCTGTCCAGGGAGAGGCACTACATGAACCTGCATTTCCAGCCCTTTCCCCGCCTTTCCCCGGCCCGCCCGCACTAGGAGACACTCGGGGAAGACACGTGAAGGCCTCCTAGTAGATCCCAGGCGCAGCAGACAAATACGGAACCTGCACACTCAGAATTCCAGGAAAAATGTCTGACTGGTTGTGGGAGGTTTGGGGACGCCCTATACGCAGCTGCCTGGTTTCACTGGTGTTCCCTGGCAGGGGGAATTCCGCTAAATACCTCCCCTGTCCAGGGGGAGGCACTACATGCTACCTGCATTTCCAGCCCATCCCCATATTTTCACGAGCCCGCACTAGGAAACTCTCCGGGAAGACACTCGAATAGCTCCTAGGAGATCCAGGTGCTGCAGAAAGAAGACCGAACCTCCCCAAGCTCAGAATTCCGGAACACGGCTGACTGTTGTGGGAGATTTGGGGCCGTCCTCCACGCAGCTGCCTGGAATCACAGGTGTTCCCTGGCAGGGGGAAGTCCGCTAAATACCTCCCCTGTCCAGGGGGAGGCACTACATGCTACCTGCATTTCCAGCCATCCCGAACTTTCCCCGGCAGCCCGCAATAGGAGAACCTCGGGGAAGACACGCGAAAGGTTCCTGGAGATCCCAGGCGCTGCAGACAGAAGCGGAACTTCCACCCGCTCAGAATTCCGGAACACGGCGAAAGTGTGGGGGAGGTTTGGGGCCGCCCTCCACGAAGCTGCTTTGGGTCACAGGTGTTCCGTGGCAGGAGGAAGTCCGCTAAATACCTCCCTGTCCAGGGGGAGGCACTACAGCTACCTGCATTTCCAGACTATGCCCCGCATTTCCCGGCAGCCCGTATTAGGAGATCCTCGGGGAAGACACGCGAATGGCTCCTAGGAGATCCCAGGCTCAACAGACAGAAGACGGAACTTCCCCAACGACTTACAGAATTCCGGAACACGGCTGACTGTGTGTCGGAAGTTTGGGGCCGCCCCTCCACGCAGCTGCCTGGGGTCACAGGTGTTCCCTGGCAGGGGGAAGTCCGCTAAATAACCTCCCCTGTCCATGGGGGAGGCTACTACATGCTACCTGAATTTCCAGCCCATTCCCCCGCCTTTCCCTGGAACCCGCACTAGGAGAACTCGGGGGAAGAAGGCGAAGGGCTCCTATGAGATCTCAGGCGCTTCTGACAGAGACGGAACCTCCCCACGCTTAGAATTCCAGAACACGGCTGACTGTGAGGGGTTTTGGGGCAGCCCTCCACGCAGCTGCCTGGGTTCATAGTGTTCCCTGGTAGGGGAATTCCGCTAAATACCTCCCCTCTCCAGGGGGAGGCACTACATGCTACCTGCATTTATAGCACATCCCCGCACTTCCTTGCTGCTCGTACAAGTAGACTTTCTGTGAAGACGCGTGAAGGGATCCTAGGAGATCCCTTGCGCTGCAGACAGAAGACGGAACCTCCCCATGCTCAGAATTCCGGAAACACGGCTGAGTGTGTGGGGGAGGTTTGGGGCCGTCCTCCACGTAGCTGCCTGTGGTCACAAGTGTTCCCTGGCAGGGGGATGTCCGCTAAATAACTCCCCTGTCCAGGGAGGGGCACTACATGGTACCTTGCATTTCCAGCCAATCCCACGATTTCTCCGGCCGCCCGAACTAGGAGACACTCGGGGAAGACACGTGAAGGGCTCCTAGGAGATCCCAGCGCAGCAGACAGAATACGGAACCTAGCCAACACTCAGAATTCCGGAGCAACGGCTGGACAGTGTGGGGGAGGTTCGGGCCGCTATCCACGAAGCTGCTGCTGTTTAACGGGTGTTCCCTGGCAGGGGGAAGTCCGCTAAATACCTCCCCTGTCCAGGGAGAGTCACTACATGCTACCTACATTTCCAGCACATCCCCCAACTTTTTCACGGCAGCCCGCAATAGGAAACTCTCGGGGCAGACACTCGAATGGCTCCTAGAGATCCCAGGTGTAGCAGACAGAATAGAACCTCCCAACACTCAGAGTTCTGGAAAAACGCCTGACGTGTGGGGGGAGGTTTGGGGCCGCCCTATAGCAGATGCCTGGTTTCACAGGTGTTCCCTGGCAGGGGAATTCCGCTAAATACCTCCCTGTCCAGGGGGAGGCACTAAATGCTACCTGAATTTCCAGCCCATCCCCCGCTTTTCCCCGGCTGCACGCACTAGGAGACTCTCGGGGAAGACACACGAAATGCTCCTATGAGATCCCAGTCGCTGCAGACAGAAGACGGAACCTCCCCACACTCAGAATTCCGCAACACGGCTGACTGTGTGTGGGAGGTTTGGGGCCGCCCTCCACGCAGTGCCTGGGGTCACTGGTGTTCCCTGTCGGGGGAAGTCCGCTAAATAAATCCCCTGTGCAGTGGGAGGCAGTACATGATACCTGCATTTCCAGACAATCCCCCCGCATTTCACCGGTAGCCCACACTAAGAGATACTTGGGGAAGACTTTCGAAGTGCTCCTAGGTGATCGCAGGCGCTGCAGAAGGAAGACGGAACATCCCCATGCTCAGAAATTCCGGAACACGGACTGACTTTGTAGTGGAGTATTGGGGCCGCCCTCCACGCAGCTGCCTGTGGTCACAGGAGTTCCCTGGCAGGGGGGAATTTCGCTAACTACCTCCCCTGTCCAGGGGGAGGCACTACATGCTACCTGCATTTCCAGCCCATCCCCCGAATTTCCCCGGCTACCGCACTGTGAGACTCTCGGGAAGATATGTGAAGGGCTCCTAGGAGATCCAAAGCGCAGCAGAACAGAAGACGAAACCTCCCAACACTCAGAATTCCAGGAACACGGCTGACTGTGTGGGGAGATTTGGTGCCCCATCCACGCAGTTGCCTGGTATCACAGGTGTTTCCCTGGGCACAGGGGAAGTCCGCTAAATAACTCCCCTGCTCCAGGGGGAGGAACTACATATTACCTGCATTTCCAGCCATCCCCCGCCTTTCCCAGGCAGCCCGCACTAGGAGATTCTCGGGGAAGACACGCCAAATGCTCCTAGGAGATCCCAGTCGCTGCAGACAAAAGACGGAACCTCCCCACTCACACAATTCCGGAAACGGCTGATTGTGTTGGGGAGGTTTCAGGCAGCCCTCCACGCAAGCTGTGTGTTGTCACAGGTGGGTCCCTGTCAGGGTGGAATTCGCTAAATACCTCCCCTGTCCTCGGGGTGGCACTATATGCTACCTGCATTTCCAGCCCATCCCCCGCCTTTCCCGGCAGCCCGCACTATGAGACTCTCCGGGGAAGACACGCGTAAGGGCTCATAGGATATCCCAGGCGCTGCAGACAGATGACGGAACCTTCCCACACTCAGAATTCCGGAACATGGCTGACTGTGTGGGGGAGGTTTGGGGCCGCCCTCCACGCAGCTGCCTGGGTTCAGAGGTGTTCCCTGGCAGGGGGAAGTCCGCTAAATACCTACCCTGTCCAGGGGGAGGCACTACATGCTACCTGCATTTCCAGCACTTCCACCGCATTTCCCCGGCACCCGCACTAGGAGAAACTCGGGGAAGACACGCGAATGGCTACTAGGCGATCCCAGGAGCTTCAGACAGAAGACGAAACCTCCCCACACTCAGCATTCTGGAACACGGCTGACTCTGTGTGGGAGGTTTGGGGCTGCCCTCCACGCAGCTGCCTGGGGTCACTGGTGTTCCCTGTCAGGTGGTATTCCGCTAAATTCCTCCCGTTTCCAGGGGGACACACTACCTGCCACCTGCATTTCCAGCACATCCCACGCCTTTCACCAGCAGCCCGCACTAGGAGACATTTGGGGAAGATATTCGAAGGGCTCCTAGGAGATCCCAGGCCACTGCAGAAGGATGATGGAACATCCCCATGCTCAGAATTCCGGAACACGACTGACTGTGTGGGGGAGGTTTGGGGCCGAGCTCCACGAAGCTGCCTGGGTCACAGGTGTTCCCTGGCAGGTGGAAGTCCGCTCAAATACGTCCCCTGTCCAAGGGGGAGGCACTACTAATGCTACCTGCATTTCCAAGCCCATCCCTCCGTGTTCCCCGGCAGCCCGCACTAGAAGATTCTCGGGGAAGACCACTTGAAAGGGCTCCTAGGAAATCCCAGGCCGCAGCAGACAGAAGACGGAACCTCTCCCTGCTCTAGAATTACGGAACCCGGCTGCAGTGGCTGGGGGAGGGATTGGGGCCGCCATCCCGCGAGATGAAATGGTGTACACAGGTGTTCCCTGGCAGGGTGTAAGTCCGCTAAATACCTCCCCTGTCCAGGGGGAGGCATACTGCTACTGGAATTTCCAGCCCATACCCGCATTTCTGGCACCCGCACAGGAGAACTCGGGGAAGATAACGAGAAGGGCTCATATAGATCCAAGGCCCGCAGAAAGAAGGACAGTACCTCAAACGCTTAGAATTCCGGAACACGACTGACTGTGAGGGGTTTTGGGGCAGCCCTCCACGCAGCTGCCTGGGGTCAGAGTGTTCCCTGGCAGGGAAGTCCGCTAAATACCTCCCCTGTCCAGGGGGAGGCACTACATGCTACCTGCATTTACACCCCATCCCCGACTTTTCTGGCTGCTCGTACAAGTAGACTCTCTGTGAAGACGCGCGAAGTGATCCTAGGAGATCCCATGCGCTGCAGACAGAAGACGGAACCTCCCCATGCTCAGAATTCCGGAACACGGCTGAGTGTGTGGGGAGGTTTGGGGCCGTCCTCCACGAAGCTGCCTGTTGTCACAAGTGTTCCCTGGCAGGGGGATTTCCGCTAAATACCTCCCCTGTCCAGGGAGAGGCACTACATGCTACCTATATTTCCAGCACATCCCCCATATATTCACGGCAGCCCGCACTAGGAACTCTCGGGGCAGACACTCGAATGGCTCCTAGGAGATCCCAGGCGCAGCAGACAGAAGACGGAAACTCCGAACATTCAGAATTCCGGAACACGGCTGACAGTGTGGGGGAGGTTTGGGACCGGCCTCCACGCAGCTACATGGTTTCACATGTTTCCCTGGCAGGTGGAAGTCCGCTAAATACCTCCCTTTCCAGGGGGAGGCACTACATGCTACCTGCATTTCCAGCACTCCCCCGCCTTTCCCCGGCAGCCCGCACAAGGAGACTATCGGGGAAGACACGAAAAGGGCTCCTAGGAGATCCCAGGCGCTGCAGAAAGAAGACGGACCTCCCCACGCTCAGAATTCCGGAACAAGGCTGACTGTGTGGTGGAGGTTTGGGGCCGCCTCCTCGCAGCTGCCTGTGGTCACAGGAGTTCCCTGGCAGGGAGAAGTCCGCTAAATACCTCCCCTGTCCAGGGGAGGCACTACATGTTACCTGCATTTCCAGCCCATCCCCCGCCTCTCGCCGGCTGCCGGCACTAGGAGACTCTCGGGGAATATATGTGAATGGCTCCTAGGAGATCCCAAGCGCAGCAGACAGAGAACGAAACTTCCCAACACTCAGAATTCCGGAGCACGGCTGACAGTGTGGGGGAGGTTTCGGGCCGCTATCCACGCAGCTGCCTGGTTTCACGGGTGTTCCCTGGCAGGGGGAAGTCCGCTAAATACCTCCCTGTCCAGGGGGAGGAACTGCATAGTACCTGCATTTCCAGCCCATCCCCGGCATTTCCCCGGCAGGCCGCACTAGGGGACTCGGGAAGACACGCGAAATGCTCCTAGGAGATCCCAGCGCTGCATACAAAAGACGGAACCTCCCCACAATCAGAATTCCGGAAAACGGCTGACTGTGTTGGGGAGGTTTGAGGCTGCCCTCCACGCAGCTGTGTGGTCACAGGTGTTCCCTGGCATGGTGAATTCCGCTACATACCTCCCTGTCCTGGGGGAGGCACTACAAGCTACCTGCATTTCCAACCCATCCCCCGACTTTCCCCGGCAGCCCGCACTATGAGACTCTCGGGAAGACACGCGAAGGGCTCATAGGATATCCCAGGTGCTGCAGACAGATGACGGAACCTTCCCACACTCAGAATTCCGGAACATGGCTGACTGTGTGGGGGAGGATTGGGGCCGACCTCCACGCAGGTGCCTGGGGTCACAGGTGTTCCCTGGCAGGGGGAAGTCCGCTAAATACCTCCCCTGTCCAGGGGGAGGCACTACCTGCTACCTGAATTTCCAGCTCATCCCCCGCATTTCCCTGGCACCCGCACTAGGAGAAACTCGGGGAAGATACGCGAAGGGCTCCTATGAGATCCCAGGCCCTGCAGAAAGAAGACAGAACCTCCCCACGCTTAGAATTCCGGAACACGACTGACTTTGAGGGGTTTTGGGGCTGCACTCCACGCAGCTGCCTGGGGTCAGAGGTGTTCCCTGGCAGGGGGAAGTCCGCTTAATACCTCCCCTGTCCAGGGAGAGGCACTACATGCTACCTGCATTTACTCCCCATCCCCGCCTTTTCTGGCTGCTCGTACAAGTAGACTCTCTGTGAAGACGCGAGAAGGGATCCTAGGAGATCCCATGCGCTGCAGACAGTAGACGGAACCTCCACATGCTCAGAATTCCGGAACACGTCTGAGTGTGTGGGGGAGGTTTGGGGCCGTCCTCCACGAAGCTGCCTGTTGTCACAAGTGTTCCCTGGCAGGGGGATTTCCGCTAAATACCTCCCCTGTCCAGGGAGAGGCACTACATGCTACCTACATTTCCTGCACATCCCCCACATTTTCACGGCAGCCCGCACTAGGAAACTCTCGGGGCAGACACTCGAATGGCTCCTAGGAGATCCCAGGCGCAGCAGACAGAAGACGGAACCTCCGAACATTCAGAATTCCGGAACACGCTGACAGTGTGGGGGAAGTTGGGACCGGCCTCCACGCAGCTACATGGTTTCACATGTTTTCCCTGGCAGGTGGAAGTCCGCTAAATACCTCCCTTTCCTGGGGGAGGCACTACATGCTACCTGCATTTCCACACATCCCCCGCCTTTCCCCGGCAGGCCGCACAAGGAGACTCGCGGGGGAAGACACGAAAAGGGCTCCTAGGAGATCCCAGGCGCTGCAGAAAGAAGACGGACCTCCCCACGCTCAGAATTCCGGAACAAGGATGACTGTGTGGAGGTTTGGGGCCGCCCTCCTCGCAGCTGCCTGTGGTCACAGGAGTTCCCTGGCAGGGAGAAGTCCGCTAAATACCCCCCTGTCCAGGGGAGGCACTACATGTTACCTGCATTTCCAGCCCATCCCCGCCTCTCGCCGGCTGCCAGCACTAGGAGACTCTCGGGGAAGATATGTGAATGGCTCCTAGGAGATCCCAAGCGCAGCAGACAGAGAACGAAACTTCCCAACACTCAGAATTCCGGAGCACGGCTGACAGTGTGGGGGAGGTTTCGGGCCGCTATCCACGCAGCTGCCTGGTTTCACGGGTGTTCCCTGGCAGGGGGAAGTCCGCTAAATACCTCCCCTGTCCAGGGGGAGGAACTGCATAGTACCTGCATTTCCAGCCCATCCCCGGCATTTCCCCGGCAGGCCGCACTGGGAGACTCTCGGGGAAGACACGCGAAATGCTCCTAGGAGATCCCAGGCGCTGCATAGAAAAGACGGAACCTTCCCACACTCAGAATTCCGGAACATGGCTGACTGTGTGGGGGAGGATTGGGGCCGCCCTCCACGCAGGTGCCTGGGGTCACAGGTGTTCCCTGGCAGGGTGAAGTCCGCTAAATACCTCCCCTGTCCAGGGGGAGGCACTACCTGCTACCTGAATTTCCAGCCCATCCCCCGCATTTCCCTGGCACCCGCACTAGGAGAAACTCGGGGAAGATACGCGAAGGGCTCCTATGAGATCCAAGGCCCTGCAGAAAGAAGACAGAACCTCCCCACGCTTAGAATTCTGGAACACGACTGACTTTGAGGGGTTTTGGGGCAGCCCTCCACGCAGCTGCCTGGGGTCAGAGGTGTTCCCTGGCAGGGGGAAGTCCGCTAAATACCTCCCCTGTCCAGGGGGAGGCACTACATTCTACCTGCATTTACACCCCATCCCCGCCTTTTCTGGCTGCTCGTACAAGTAGACTCTCTGTGAAGACGCGCGAAGGGATCCTAGGAGATCCCATGCGCTGCAGACAGAAGACGGAACCTCCCCATGCTCAGAATTCCGGAACACGGCTGAGTGTGTGGGGGAGGTTTGGGGCCGTCCTCCACGAAGCTGCCTGTTGTCACGAGTGTTCCCTGCAGGGGATTTCCCCTAAATACCTCCCCTGTCCAGGGAGAGGCACTACATGCTACCTACATTTCCAGCACATCCCCCGCCTTTCCCCGGCAGCCCGCAATAGGAGAAAATCGGGGAAGACACGCGAATGGTTCCTTGGAGATCCCAGGCGCTGCAGACAGAAGACGGAACTTCCACCCGCTCAGAATTCCGGAACACGGCTGAAAGTGTGGGGGAGGTTTGGGGCCGCCCTCCACGAAGCTGCTTTGGGTCACAGGTGTTCCGTGGCAGGAGGAATTCCGCTAAATACCTCCCCTGTCCAGGGGGAGGCACTACAAGCTACCTGCATTTCCAGAACTATGCCCCGCATTTCCCCGGCAGCCCGTATTAGGAGATCCTCGGGGAAGACACGCGAATGGCTCCTAGGAGATCCCAGGCTCAACAGACAGAAGACGGAACTTCCCCACACTCAGAATTCCGGAACACGGCTGACTGTGTCGGAAGTTTGGGGCCGCCCTCCACGCAGCTGCCTGGGGTCACAGGTGTTCCCTGGCAGGGGGAAGTCCGCTAAATAACCCCCCTGTCATGGGAGGCACTACCTGCTACCTGAATTTCCAGCCCATCCCCCGCCTTTCCCTGGAACCCGCACTAGGAGAAACTCGGGGAAGACAGGCGAAGGGCTCCTATGAGATCTCAGGCGCTTCTGACAGAAGACAGAACCTCCCCACGCTTAGAATTCCAGAACACGGCTGACTGTGAGGGGTTTGGGGCAGCCCTCCACGCAGCTGCCTGGGTTCATAGGTGTTCCCTGGTAGGGGGAATTCCGCTAAATACCCCCTCTCCAGGGGGAGGCACTACATGCTACCTGCATTTACAGCACATCCCCGCACTTCCTTGCTGCTCGTACAAGTAGACTTTCTGTGAAGACGCGTGAAGGGATCCTAGGAGATCCCTTGCGCTGCAGACAGAAGACGGAACCTCCCCATGCTCAGAATTCCGGAACACGGCTGAGTGTGTGGGGGAGGTTTGGGGCCGTCCTCCACGTAGCTGCCTGTGGTCACAAGTGTTCCCTGGCAGGGGGATGTCCGCTAAATACCTCCCCTGTCCAGGGAGGGGCACTACATGGTACCTGCATTTCCAGCCAATCCCACGCATTTCTCCGGCCGCCCGAACTAGGAGACACTCGGGGAAGACACGTGAAGGGCTCCTAGGAGATCCCAGTCGCAGCAGACAGAATACGGAACCTAGCAACACTCAGAATTCCGGAGCACGGCTGACAGTGTGGGGGAGGTTTCGGGCCGCTATCCACGAAGCTGCCTGGTTTCACGGGTGTTCCCTGGCAGGGGGAAGTCCGCTAAATACCTCCCCTGTCCAGGGAGAGTCACTACATGCTACCTACATTTCCAGCACATCCCCCAACTTTTCACGGCAGCCCGCACTAGGAAACTCTCGGGGCAGACACTCGAATGGCTCCTAGGAGATCCCAGGTGTAGCAGACAGAATACGGAACCTCCCAACACTCAGAGTTCTGGAAAACGCCTGACTGTGTGGGGGAGGTTTGGGGCCGCCCTATACGCAGATGCCTGGTTTCACAGGTGTTCCCTGGCAGGGGGAATTCCGCTAAATACCTCCCCTGTCCAGGGGGAGGCACTAAATGCTACCTGAATTTCCAGCCCATCCCCCGCTTTTCCCCGGCTGCACGCACTAGGAGACTCTCGGGGAAGACACACGAAATGCTCCTATGAGATCCCAGTCGCTGCAGACAGAAGACGGAACCTCCCCACACTCAGAATTCCGCAACACGGCTGACTGTGTGTGGGAGGTTTGGGGCCGCCCTCCACGCAGCTGCCTGGGGTCACTGGTGTTCCCTGTCGGGGGGAAGTCCGCTAAATAAATCCCCTGTGCAGTGGGAGGCAGTACATGATACCTGCATTTCCAGACAATCCCCCGGATTTCACCGGTAGCCCACACTAAGAGATAATTGGGGAAGACTTTCGAAGTGCTCCTAGGTGATCGCAGGCGCTGCAGAAGGAAGACAGAACCTCCCCACGCTTAGAATTCCGGAACACGACTGACTTTGAGGGGTTTTGGGGCAGCCCTCCACGCAGCTGCCTGTGGTCACAGGAGTTCCCTGGCAGGGGGAATTTCGCTAATACCTCCCCTGTCCAGGGGGAGGCACTACATGCTACCTGCATTTCCAGCCCATCCCCCGAATTTCCCCGGCTACCCGCACTGTGAGACTCTCGGGGAAGATATGTGAAGGGCTACTAGGAGATCCAAAGCGCAGCAGACAGAAGACGAAACCTCCCCAAC